>NC_071393.1:12489402-12657416 GCF_022682495.2 Desmodus rotundus
ATGGCTGGAGCAGGCAAGGAGTGGCCGATTGAGAACAGGGAGTGGGGAGGGGCAAGGTTATGACTAGTGCTGAATGCCAGGACACGGGGTTTGGCTTTAGAAGCAAGAGAACGGCATATCAGATCTGAATCTTTGAAACAGCATCTTAGCTGCAATGTGGAGAATAAGATGGAGAGGCAAGACTAGGGGCAGGGAGACCCGTGTAGGACACCATTGCTGTCCTTGTGTGGGCAAAAAAGGTGCCCTGGATGGTGGTAAGTGGGGATGGAGAGAAGGGAATGAATGTAAGAGCTTTGGGGGATTTGTGTTGACAAGCTGGACGACGTGTTGGACTGGGCAGGGAGGGCTGCTAGGATAACACTGGTTTCTGACTTCATCGAGAGATGCTGGCGACATGTGGAACTGGGATTGTGGAAGAGAAGTAACATAGCCAGTGGCCAAGCAGAAGCCTCAGCATAGTCCTCAAACTTCACTAAAGAGAAAAAAATCTTAAGCCAGGAGGGCACAGCCTGTAACTGGGAGAAAATTGCCCCAAATTGGGTACTTGATGCATTACACTGTGAAGGCACCTGCGCAGCCACTTCTCAGTACGTCCTCTCTGGGGACATTACGACCCAGCTACAAATGAGTCACACCATTCTCTTAAAGCCTAATAAGGTTCTTTCTCTACAAGCCATCATTTCTTGGTCTTTCTGACGTAAGGGATTCAGTGAATCTGGCTGAACGTTTTACTGAACCGAGGAGGTATTTTGCTGACCAGTACAATTGACAAACATGTGCCACGAGCCAGGGGCTTGCCGATTATCTGTTTTCACTGCCCTCCCTTAATCAAGGCCTGTGTCGAGTCTCGAAAGACGCCCGTCATTCTGCCCTTCAATCCACCCAGCACACGGCCAAGTGTCCCACGTTCTAAGCTCAGAGGGTCGTTGTGAGGACTCTGTGCCATGCTGGGAGTAAAGGATTTAGCACAGTTCTGGGTACTAAGGAAGGGCTCCAATTCCCCTAGTACCGGCACCCTCGTCATTGATGCCAATAATATAATCATTGTTATTGTAAGTATAGTGTGCGGCTGATCTTACCACTCCCCTGCTCCAAAGCCCTCCGTGGCTCCCCACCGCACAGAGAAGAGAGTCCATACTCAGTCTGGCCATTGGCCCGTGGCATCGTCCCACCTGTGCGGGTTTGATTGCTTCAGCTCTCTAATACCTGTCCTGTGTTTTAACCATACAATCGTATCTACAGCATTTTGCCAAAAAACAGGGAAGGGAATGACAGATGAATTAGACATTCTCTGCCTTTATGGAACGGATACTGTGTTTGTAGCTTAAGACACCCCTAGTGAGAGTCGAGAGAGAGTTAAAAGCTGGACAAGGGACAACTTTATAACGAATTAGGGATTCGAGTCCTGACCTAGATGGTCCCTGATAAGCAGGAGAGAAGTCTGGAGAAAAATCTCCTTTCCTAGACCCAGGGCAGGAAACTCTCCCGGGCATTCTACATAATCCTCATTCGGTTTGGGGGCTAGGCACCTTTCGGGGCATCTGGCACATGTTCTCTCATTTAATGAATCACGACTCTGTGAGGTGTGTGTTTTTTGTCCTTGTTGTACAGAAGAGAAACCCAAAGCTCAGGGAAATGAAGTAACTTGCCTAAAGCTGCCCAGTGAATCAATGGTGAGGCCAAACCAAGTCCAGATATTTTTAACTACAAATCTCGTAATACTTTCGAGACCACCGGAATAGCTTCCAGGTTCAGACTATCACTGAAAGTCATCACAAGACATGCGCAATAGGCTTACCAGGCATGAGCTGCATTCCATTTAAAAACGGACACAGAGTAAGGAGCAGGGCGGCAGATCAGGCTAACTGTATCATAAAGGCCTTGGGCATCCTGAGCCGGGGTCCAACATCCCTGTCACCATTTTGGTCTTTTTTTTTTTTTTTTAACTTAAGGGAAACTTTAGGCTACCTTTTAGAGCAATCTAGTTTCAAAATGAGTTGAGGTCAAGAGAGAGAAGAAAGAACATGAAACCTAAGAGTCACACAGGCAGGGGGGAGGACAATCAGTGGTCTCCTCCAGCTTGGAAATGAAGTCGTCCCAGATTCTGGTCAGTTCCTCGTTTTCTTTAGTCCTCTGCTCAGTGTTATTTTCCAGCGAGCGGATGTGCCTCTGCCCCTTCCCCAGGCTCGCCTGGAAGGCCAAGGCCTCCCACTGGGTCTTGGGCGGGCCTGGGCCATCTCCAGGTTTTCCCACTTAAGTGTCTCTCCTGCATGGGCCGTCAGCATCTGGTATCTCCGGCCTTCCTTCTCGGTTTTTACCATGTAATCCTCAACGCACCTTTCCACCGATGCTTCATTGTGCGCTAGCTTTGGACCAGCTCCTCTGCTTCTCGAACAGCTTTTAGTGGTTAGAGAAAGACTTTTCCACCGAGTTCAGGGCTGCAGGAAGTTGATCTTTTTATCTTACTTCCCGGATTCCGGCTTCGGCAAGTTCCTTCTGTCGGGGAGCCTGCCCCGCCACCTGGCGGCGCTCGATCCCCGCAAACCCGTCGTGAACTGCCCATCCCCTCGTTCTTCGGTGGAGGCCTCACGCACTCCTACCCTTCAGCAACAGGTTCGGTTCTCCTTTGGTGTTGCTTCCACCGGCCCTAGCAGACCCCTCTGGCTGTACTGCAGCATGCCTGCGATGGTTGCCCCGGCCGAGGGCACAGGGGGCAGGCCCTGCCGGGAGCGCCTGGGAAGTCGGGCTCCACCAGCAGCTTCTCCAGCGGACTTCCCGTGGGCAAGCGCGGGGGCACGGTGCACTGCTGGTCTCAAGCCCCATTCCACTCTCCACCGGTGGTCCTTCCAGGGGCGGGCGCATCTCCAGTCTCAGGCCTGTTCCTTCAGGGCGACTCCTCAACCAAGAAGTCCCATGTGCTCCAAATAACCGCCTGGGCCGTCGTGAGAGCCTCAGCTGGTGCCAGGAGGGCCTGGCTCCTCTGAGGAGGGGGCGCTGACTCAACCTGCTAGCCCCGCACTGTTGGGGAGGGGCCCATGCGCCCAAAGATTTTGAGGTTGCCTCCTGGGTCCCCGCCAGATCTGCACCACCAGCTCGGAGGTGAGTACTCTGCGCCCCAGGCCTAGTGCTATGTGGGTCGCCCGAGGCCCAGGGCCTGCCAAGGGCTGCTCTGGGGAACTGGTTTCCCCGCCACCCCCGAACGATTGAAGTTTGGGTCATCCAGTGTGACCCAAGCCAGGTTCTAAGACCCCAGGGATGGGGAACGGCCCCTGGGCGGCCTCCAGTCTACTCGTTGAGGGAGGTTTAGGCTGGTCTCTCCCTCAGTTTCTTGGGTGGGGCTCCTTTTGCTGGCAGTGGTCAGAGAGGCCACTCCTCGGAGAGTCCGCCACACGGCCTCTTTCTCCTGAGGATTGGTGGTGGGGCTGCTCAGGACCAGGGGCATCCTCAGGGCGGCTGGGTCCCCCAGGCAGGTAGCGGGGGCCTTCCCAGTGGGCTCCTTCCGGGCGTCCGAGGAGGCCCGGCCCAGGGAGCAGGGACCCTGTGCGCTTCCTCCCGCTGTTCTGTGCAGGTCCTCTGTCCTGTCTTGGGATGGGGGGGTGGGTATCTTTCAGGATTTCAAGGATGGGTATAAGGCTTTTATCTAAGGAATGAGGATGGATGTTTCCTCCAAGACTAGCTCAAAGCTGCCAGACATTCGTCCTGGTGATGCCACTTGGTTTTCCAGATTCCTCCAGCGGTCTGGGGAGAACTTGAGGGGTCCAGTCCAGCCAGGGTAGCTGGAACATCTCTCTTCAGAGGCTGGTCTCACGGGTCCTTGGGAGGCAGGTCAGCAGTCCACCACTGCTGGTTTCTGGAGAATTCTATTGGTTGTTTGGCTTCCACTTGGTTCTCTTTCTGGGTCCAGATGTGAGGACAGTTTTTGAATTGCGGTCCATGCAGAGCAAAACCAGCCTCGAGTTCGCTGCTCCTGCTAGGACTCGAAACTCCCTGGGTCTGCGGCTCCCCCAGAGTTGTCTGAAAAGTCACCTTCGTAGCTTTGACTATGTTCTTGGGTGGCACGTCTTCTCTCTGCGAGCAATGACGAGTATTTGGTCTTCTGGTACATTTTGGTGGTGAAGATAGGAAGTTGCACTTTTCTATGCTTTTGTCGCTAGTGATTTTCATCACTGAAGGTCTGCAGACTCATTCCGCTGGCTGCCCTGCGGAGAGCCCATTCTGGCGTGCCTGTGGGCCACATCAGCGCAGGGAAGCTTGCGGGTCTCCAGTCCCTCACCTTGAATACCTTGCTAGTGACAGAGTACTTGGAGGGGTGCAGGGCACACTCTTGTCCTTAAGTAGCTGCACTCCGTAAGCTGTAGGCTGTGTAATAAATAAACCTGGCCGCCAAGTACAGAGTGCTCAGGGACACCATTGGGTCAGTGACCAGTGTATAGCCAACCCCAGCAAGGCCGTCATTCATGTCTAATGAATAATATATTACAATACATCCCTTACATTGATTTCACAGAGAGTCCAGCTTTTTCCCAAGCATCCCAGAGACTGGAAGAAGGGTTCACCTGTTACCCTCAACACCCTCCTTCTGATGGCGGTGATACGATGATGATGACCAACACTTATTAAGAAGTGTGGTAGTGTTGTGCTGCGCTTTTTATCTGCATTATTTCCATTCCTCTTCACCAGCCAATTGCGTGGGTGCAATTCCTATCATTCTCATTCTGTGGGTGAGGAAACCGAAGCTTAAACAGAGAGGTTCAGAACTTTCCCCAAGTCACACCTCTAGAAAGTGAAGGTGCCAGGAGTGAACCCTGGCACCTCTGACTCCCACACCGATGTCCGTAATCCGTCTTCTGAACTGGCTGATGGATTGGGTAACGGATTCGAAACTGACTTCACCTCTTGCCGTTACATTGGTTGCAGGCAGGAGTCCTAAATCCAACAAACTAAAGCGGGAAAACACACTGACCCAACTAGAAGTTGGTCAGCTACTCAACTGAGTTGACAATCATTTCATTTAAACTGATTGAGCTAATAACCGTGTGTATTTGTTATCATTCTTAGTTATTGCGAACAACAGCTTTGCTCACTTAGAAGTCCCATTTCTGAAAGCGCTCTCTCAGGAACCAGCGTTCTGCAGGTGTTACGCTGTGGTCAGGGACTCGGGAAAGTAGACCTAAGCCACAGGGATAGCTTTATCTCAAGCATTGCATCACCTTGACCAGGGTCCCGTATATCGTGAATCTCCCACGGGGGTCGGAAGTGTACGGATTCCCCAAATCCTGTCTTTTTCCCATGGGCCCTTCTTTCTGTGGAAACATGCAGTTTCCCCAACACATGCTGGGAAAAGCTGCCACATCCTTATCTTTATGCTCCCCCGGCTTTCTCTCCTCCCAGATTTGGAGCATCTTTTTTTGTCCCCATCCATCTGCCTCACATCAGGTCCCAGATTCTTAGGGCCCCAGCTGCAGCACAGTGGACACCAATACCCAGGGGACAGGGCATGGACTTCCCTTTGCGTTAGGTAAGCCCAGCCTAGCCACTGTGGAGCAGATCAGCTCAAAAAGGGACTTACAAAGGGTACTAGCGCAAAAGAAACACAAGCACACAAAACAAACAAAGAAAAACAAAAGGAAATGCAAGTACACGCACGCACACCCATAAATGTCATTTAGCTTCCACTAGCGAGATGCTCTTGCACAGATATCATAAACATTAAAAAAATGTTTACGGTGGTGAACGATGCACTTTAATGTCTCCTGAATAATTTACGTTGTCTGTCGGGAGCACCCATTGCAATATTTTCTCATTTTGGTCCTCTTCGATTGCTGCTGACCACTCCAAAAGAAATGAGCTTCCAACCGTATTAATAGCTTTTCCATCTTCCTGCCACGGCTCCCTCTAAATGGCTTGCCGTTATCTTTTCATGAAATAAATAACTGCCGCCTTTCATGTCTCCCAAACTCGACTTGGGCCTGGTGGTATTAGAGAAACCTAACCTCTCCGAGGGGCTCTCCGGATGCCTGTGTTACAGGCACACTTGGTAAGCCCGGCTCAGTGTGAACCTAATGGAAATTAGGGGAGTCTAGACGTCTTTCTGACACAGGGAAATTTCCACAGGACCTCAGCATAAGTTTGCAGGTGCTCACTAGTGGGGTGAAGCCTTCACTGGGTTTGTCATCCTTCCCACCTATTCCCTGTGACTGTCTGTGGGAAGCCAGGTCACATGGCCCAGCGCCTGACAGATGTGCGTTCAAAGTCCAGCGCTCTGTAGTCCACATTCTGAGAAAGAGCGAAGCGCCTATATCAGCATTAATTAAACTGCCAGCTAGTAACAGTCCCATTACTCAACCACGTAAATCTAATTCCTGTCTGTTCAGCAGCAAGCCCTGAGCCACATAAACGCAGGCTGGAGTTCTATGCAACCTTAAAGGACCGTTGATCGCTTCTGGAGCCTTTCTCCCCCACACCACCCCCCACGCCACCCATGTTGCAGTATCAAGAAGGTCTTCTCTGCGAGTTCATGGGAGAAATAGCTTCCCTCAGCACTTTCTCCATCTGTCTTAATTTTTAAAATTATACGTTTATTAAACCCTTAAGGAAGATGGACTCGCAGAGCTCTCATTAAACGGAGAACTCTGCACTGCATAAAACAGAGAGATGAATTTTTTTTAAACTACCCTCACAATTTGCCTTAATGAATTCTCCCTCTGCCGCTATATTACAGAGCGTGCAAATAAATAGGGCACTTTGTGGGTGGTGGATGGGCAAATGGATATTTAAGCAGCTGATAACAGTTCTTGCAGCCTCCAGTTGGGGCCTTTCTCTCTAGTTACTCAAAGTACTGGGTACATTATCGCACAGTCTCATCTCCCTGGAAACTGACTTAATGCCGGGGTGGGAAGTCAACTCATCCTTGGAGCTACTCATGGAGGGAGAATAGCTCCCATGCAACAGTCTCAGAGGGAGTCTGCTCTCCGGGAGGATACACAGTGTTTATTGAGCACCTACTCTTACCAGACATTTTCTAGGTTCTCCTCCTTGTATCTGTGGTTATCAGCTGTGGGGAATTGGATTATGGTTCCCGCTCTGCATCCTCTCTCAACAGAATTATATATCCATGCTCTTTGCCAAGTGGCTTGGGGTCAGGCGAAATCCACTTCCTTGGTCCATTGGTGCCTAGCTTAGTCATGTGACTTGCCTTGGCCAATGGAATGTGGGAGGCATTGATTGCTATCCAGTTCAGCTCAGGAAGCATCACATTTTGTTGGTCGCTTGCACTCCTGACATTCCCATAAATAAGGGTGCGCTTAGAGAGCTGCTGGTCCCAGAACGAGACGCCCAGCCCAGGGTGTCTGGGTGTATAACTCATACTCAGCTGAAATTGGCCAATCCTTTGCCCATCGGAAGACCCAGAAGTGAGAAAAATAAATGTTTGTTACTGTAAATCATTGAGATTTGGGAGTTGTTTCAAAGCATTATTGTGGCAGTAGCTGACCAATATATTAAATGTGCAGCAGAAGCACCTGGGGAACTTTGAAACAATGCTGATGCCCCAGCCCAGAGCTCAGAGCAGTGAGTCTAAGTCAGTCCGTGCGGGCCCTTTAAGGGGAGTGCCAGGGACTCCAGCAGCCCTCCTTCTCACTCAGCCACAACCCCTGCCTGTTGCCACAGCCAGAAATCAGGGGACGTCTCTTCCTGGCACTGGAACCCTGGGCTGGGGGGCCCGGGGTGGGGCTGAGATCCCTCGCTTCTCCAGGGGGAACTCCGCAGTTCAGATGTCTCTCCCAGTTCGTTCTGCATTCCTGACCCTCCTACTAGTCTCACCTTGGTTTCTTCTTTATGTCCTTAGCTATAGAACTCTTCAGCTAGATTTCAAGCGGTTCTCAGTGATGGTTGTTCTGTAGTTTAGCTGTAATTCTAATGTAGTTGTGGGAGGAAGCAAGTACTACATTTACCCGTCCATCCTGGCTGGAAGCCATCCAAACAGCATAAGCTTCGGTCCCCTAAAACCTGACCTGACCATGTTGGGGACTTGGGCCAAAGTTCACCAAGGCACGAGGCCCACTAGATGAACCGGCACCTACCCCGCAACTCTGCAGCGGCGATGTTTTACCTGTGCTCCACCTGCCTCCCCAAGGAGGAAGTTCCAGGTGTGCGGCCAGAGAGCCCCGGAGTGGAACCTCAGCAATGCCATCTTCTTGCGAATTTTGGACGAGCTGCTGTACTTCTCGGAGCCTCGGGTTTCTTCATCCGTACCACGGGACAAGAACAGCGCGCGTAACAGTTTATTGAAGGTACAAACCAACGGGGCTCAATGCGGAGCTGGATGTTTCACAGAGGCAGAGTGTAGTGATTTAGCACTTGGCCTCTGGAAAAAGAACACCCACGTTCAAAAAACAGCCCTGCCACTGACCAGCCGACTGATTTTGCAAGTTTTTGAACATCGCCCAGCCTTGGTTTCCTCAGCTTTCAAATGGGCTAATATTCCAACTCCATCCTGCAGCGACTCTGAAGATTAACAAGACAATGCATGAAAAGTAGTGAGCTCCTTGGAGCAGGAGTGCTCGTAAATTGGCCGCTATTATTTTGCAAACTCAGGTGACTGGCTTTGTTATAAAGCATTGGGGTGGATAATGAAAGGCCAAGATTAAGGCCCCGAAGGGTCAACGCCCAGACCCTGGAGCTGAGTTATGCCAACAGGTCACCCAGGACTTAAACCCACACCCTCGGGTTTGGGGGCAGGCAGAGCCCCCTCCCCCCACCCCAGGCCACCAAGCCTGTGTTCCCCTGCAGAGACCTGAGCCTGTGTGAGCCAGTTTTCAGTTCATTCCTGTATCATTTCCCCTAAAACCTCCCTGGGGGCTGATTGATAGCGACAGGCGACAACCTAGAGCTGTGTGACAGAATGTTTACTACCAGCCCTCTAGGAAATGATTGCTTGGAGGTAATTCTGAGCCTCCAGACTGTGATGCAGTGTCTCATATATTAAACTGCAGCAAACAGTCTATAACAGTCGTACAAGGAGACCTTGCCTTGAACAGCCTACGGGGGGAGGAGCACACAGGGGCAGACTGGTTTCAAGGCAAGACAAGCACGGAGGACTCAAACCCTGCATCCAGTCTTAGGGGAGGCACAGAGAAGTAAGCTTGGAGTCTACATGGCCAAGGGCAATGCCCATTTTATACCCCTGGACTGCCCTTGGGCGGACCCTATAGCCCGAGCCACTGAGATACCAGACTCTACAATTCGTGCTGCCAAGGCTGCCGGAACCAGCCACTGCTGCTTCCAGAAACTGGATGAATTTCTTCTTTCCTCTCCCGCAATCGTTACTTAAACTTCTTAATAAATCTCTCTCATATGAAAGTTTCCTAAAGGTTAGACATGTAGACCAATGGAACAAAATAAAGAGTCTAGAAACAGACTCCCACACATATCACACATGCTGACCTACAGCAAAGGCTCCCTGGAAGTAGAGGGGAAAGGGTTTGTCTTCAGACACTGTGCTTGGTCAATAGGCTATCCATATGGAAAGAGCTCATCTGGAGCCCTACCTCACACCCTACACAAAATTCCATGCCAGGTAGACTGTACAGCTAAATGTGAAAGGTAAAACAGTAAAACATTTAGGCAGAATATGAGAGGATGACTTCATGATGTTGGGGTAGGCAACGGCGTCTTAAGCAGGTCAAAGATGTGCTAACTAAAGGAAAATAGTGATACATTGGACTATAACTAAAACCACTGATAGTAATAAAAAGATACCATAAAGGGAATGAAAAACAACCACTATAAATCAGAGTGGGAATAGATATTTGCAAATTCAAAAAGGACTTTTATCCAAAATATAAAAAGAACTCCCACAAATTAGTAATAGGAGAAACAACACAAAATAAAAATGGGCAACAGATGTGAACAGGAAGTTCACAAAAGACATCGTCCAACTGGCCGATAAATACATGAAAAGACCCGTAGACATCAGAGAAATGCAAATGAAATCGACAGTGTCATACCTTTCCCTGTTACCACGATAGGCCAAAATGAAAGAGACAGACGCCCCCAAGTGGTGGGGCGATGGGAATTCCCCTACTTTATTGGTGGCAGTGTGAATGGGCATAAACGGTGTCTTCTAATGCCAGCCACGTCTCTCACCTTTGACTCATCAACTCTGCTAAAAAAATGCATACAGGTGTTCACCAATGAACACGTAGAAGAATATTCATACATCCCTGCTGGCATTAGCTAAAGCCTGGAAACGGCCCACATGTCCAGCAACAGTGGGATGAATAAACAGTTAAACCCTGCCCTAGCCACACACTGGAATACTACACTGAAATGAGAATGAGAGAACTATATATAGCTGCATGCATCACCGTGGATGAACCTCACAAAAGGTTGCACAAAATGAAGAAAAGCAGATGCACAAGAATATATGCTTTATGCATTTTTGATGTAGTTTCATTTCATTACATTTCTGTTCTATTTCTATTTCCATTAATTCTGTTCATGGAAATTCCATTGATTCTATTCATAGAAATTACATTAATTTCCATATATATATATATATAACTTTATATAATTATACTTATATAAAGTTAAAAGCTTAGCAAACCTAGCCTGTGCTTTAGAAGTCAAGATACCCAGGGAACAGCGACTGGAAGAGAGCCCAGTGGGATCTTCGGGGAGCTGGTGACGTTCTGTGTCAGGTTTGGGGTGCTGTTACAAGAATATGTTCAGTTTACAAATGTGTAACAAGCAGTATACGTATGCTTTGTGTGACCTTTCTATAGGTATACTATTTTTCAATAAAAAGCTTTCAAAAAATTTCCAGGTCTTCAGGATTGGGTCCCAGGATTGGGCCACATGCTTACAAATGAATTTTTTGGCTTTTTCCTGGAGGGTGGGGTGGGGCTCAAGGGAAAATATATCCAATGAGGCAGAACATTATAATGATGCTGGTTGGCAAAAAAATAATAATAATAAAAAATAAAAAATACCCACTAGAGCTGTCAGGAGGGGAGGGGAGAGGAGAAGAGCTTCCATTCTTAGGTACTCAGTGCCTTTGATCACATCTCTTCTTTCAAGCCTCCCCTGAGCTCCTGAGTTAAGGATTGTACCATCCCATGAGGTAAGTACTGCCGAGGAAACTGAGGCACAGAGAAGGGCCAGAACACATACCCCGGTCTCAATGGCTCCAAACTCACTGGGTAGCCTCCATGGGTAGCCCACAGCATGTGGAAGCTGTCTATTATATGGAAGCAGCTGTTCTTCTAGGGCCCTCTCTCTTGGTGACCTCCCCGCAGAATTGTGGGAGCCACAGCGGCCCGAGAAGGCTGGGCTTCCCCAGACGTGCCCCAGTCGTCCTCCCGCTCAGCATCTGTGCCTCTAAATTGGCATGGCCTGCTTCACAGCCAGGAAAACATTTACAGTGTTAACAAGGCAAACTGTTAATTAAGACAGCAGTACCTTCAGGGGATTTTAATGTGGGGTAGGCACCAACTGGGATAAAGAAGACATTCAAACCCTTGAAGTTGTGAGATTTCTACATCCGACTGGCTACCAGGCAGAATTTAATAAAGATGACTTCTGCTTTCTAATTAGGACTTTCAAATGGCTTCAAACAAGACCTTCGCTGCCTCAGAAGGGTTCGGAGTCTTCACTTGGGGCGCTAATGATGAGAAAGGGCAGACATGGGAGGCAGGGAAGGGGTGGTGAAGAGGTAAGCTCCTGGGTTCAAATCCAGGCTCTACCACTTACTAGCTGTGATGTTACTTGCCTTTCTGAGCCTTAGTTTCTTCATCTAAAAAATAAAGACAATGGGTTTTTGAGATTATGACATTGGAATGTGTGTGTACACATTTATGTATATATGTGTATATTCATATATATATACATATATATAATTTAGCGCTATGCTGGTCATATAGCAAGTGCCCAATTATGGCCATCAGTTATTTTTATTCTGCTCACAGCTCACTGTCCTGGGTTTGGCTTTGGGAAACTGATTCAGATGTTGTAATGACCTTGACTTCAGTTTAGAGACATTACCTAAGGTGGCAACGGTCACACAGCTCGTTAGGTCTGGTGTTTGGTCAAGGTGAGGCTGGGTCCCGGCTATACCTGCCTCTCCTTTTTTCACCGCACTCTCCCTCATATGTGAGCTAAATCCAGGCCTTTTCATACCGGCCCAGAAGCTCGGATCAGAGCGATCTGCATGGAGGCTCCAGCCAGGCACAGAAGGAGAACCCCTGTTGTTTCAAAGCAGATTATCTTCACGCTGTTGGTTCCTCTGTCCCGTGGGGCTTTCCCCTCTGGCTGCTGCTCTTGGCCCGGGATCAGATAGGTTGTACATTTCACAGCATCTGCAGGGACCACTGAAGCTTGAGGCGTAAGAAGAGGTAGAAAGAGGCCAGAATGATCATTTCACCTAAAAACAGCCACAGGGGCTCCCCCTGATGCAGCCGTTGCCCTTCCATGCTCCCTGTGCGTGCGGAGGGGGCCAAAGGAGACTGAGCCAGAGCATTCTCGTGCTGGGTTCCAAAATAAACAGGCCTGGGCTCCTCTACTGTCTGTGTTCCAGCCACCTGAGATGCATCCCTGCCTGTCCCAGCCCTGGCTTCTCTGGAGGACTTGGGTCCGGCCATGGGGGGCGGGACTCAGATGCGGATTCCAGTTTATCCACACTGGCCTACAGTGGTTGAAAGACAGGAGCTTTTATTCTCACCCTCTGCGACATTGATCTATTTATTGTTCAATTAAAGGCAGAGTCTTGCGTTATTAAAAATGGTGAAAATATGAGAGGAAGAAATGGAACAGGGATGTAAAGAGCCCCATACTTTCTGCCCATGCTCCCGCACGCAGAGGACCTACGCCCATCCCTGTTCCCAGGCTGCATGCCCATTCACAGAAGAGCTGCTGTCGCTTCTGAAGACTTGCGCTCGGCCATGGGAGCTGCCTCACTGGGAAGCTGACACCCCGAACCACCCCAGGCTCTGGTGGCTGACACAGGTAGACACAAAGTCACCCCCATGGTGCATTTTCCCTCCTCGAGCTCCCAGGTGGATCAGGCTGGAGGCCGCCCCCTGGCTTAGCTCTTTCCCTCTATGCCACTGGGCTTTTCTTACTCTCCCTATGTTTCTCCTAAGTGCACCCCCTTAATGGGTCCCATCATCCAGATCTGCATCTCAGGCTCTGCTCCCAGGGAACCTGAACCAAGACAGTATATTACAAAACATGACCAGAAACATAACTTCCCAAACAGATGCAAGAGAAAAATAAACAGAGGTTTATATATCTCCTTTCCACACCCCAGAGGATTACCCTGCATTGCCCCCAGTTAGTAGATGCCCCCCTTCTGTACCCCTGCTGTGGGTATGCTGAGCTTTGGCAGGGTTTGAAGCGGAGGAGAGGCTGGGTCAGATCTGTGGCTTGAAAACATGGTCTGGTTGCCCGTAGAGAATGGAGTGGGAAGGGAGCCAGGCTGGAAGCCGGCAGAGCAGTGAGGAGGCAGTTAAGGGCATCTAAGCAAGAGACGGTGGTACCTGGACTAGGATGGTGGGGAAAGGTGATGATGGAGAGAGGTGGCCAATGGGAAAAGAATTAGGAGGTGGGACCCCTAGCACATGACAGGTGAGTGACTGCCTATCAGGGGACAGGGAAGGATGCCCACCGTCCCCTGCAGGGGGACTGTGCTTTGTTCACTGGGACAGGAGCCTCGAGGAGGAGCAGGTGCTTGGGGAAAAGACGGGCTATGTTTTGGACACGCACCTGTCTCCACCCCTGAGCCAAATCTCTATCTACCCTTGCAGGGAACTAGTGCGAAAAGGCCCATGTGCATTCTCCGTCGTGGGGGCAGGTATTAGGGCACAAAGGACAGAGCATGTTCAAGAAGGCGGCAAGATGGAGTTCAGCTGACTTTCTTGGCCATTTGTGGAGCGTTGCCGTATGTAAAGCTCCTCGTTAGTCCTGAGGCAGACAGAGAGTGAAGGCACTGTGGACTTGACCTCTGGAAACTCACAGTGCTGCGGAAGAGGCACACGCGCTCAGGAAGGGCTGCGGTATGCCTCGCTAGTAAATCTGCGGGTTTTGGAGACAGACCCTCAGTGCTCCAATCCTGGCTCCTCAGTTTCATCGTTGGCTTACCTTGGGTATGTTACTTAACGCTTCTGAGCCTCAGTTTCCTCACCTGTAAAGTGAGGACGAAAATAATGGTACCTACCTCATGGGCTATTGCAAGGATTTAATAATAATAATAATAATAATAATAATAATAGCAGCAGTAGCATTGTGAGCCTTGAAAGCTCCAGCCCTTTGTATCTGCCACATAGTAGATGCTTAATAAATACTTGTTGAATTAATTAAGCACTTACCATGTGCTAGATGCCAGGGAAATGGGTGCTCAATAAATGATGTTACTTTCATGGTTCTTTCTGTTTTTATCATTGAATCGTGTCAACAACTCTATTGCCACTCTCCTGTTTTGCTGTTGCTATTGTTGTTTGAGAGAGGAAACTGAGGCCCCGGGACTTTAAGTCCGTCACTCAAAGTCACACGACTCGTAAAGGGTAGAACAGGATCCAAACCCAGGGTCCCATCTGAGTCCAGGGCCTGTGTCCTCAGCTCAGAGAGGACTACTCATCTGACGCACGGAAATCGCAGAGCCCAGTTCGGGGCCTCCATCTGTGCTCGCTCCGTTCCAGAAGGCTCTCTGACCCCGGCTTGGACACCCCGACGCTTTCCTGTGGGTGGTAGGGATTTGTTTCTGAGGGGTTGGATCAGAGGCAGACACGGTCACATGTGGGATTTGGGGAGATAAATCTGTCGCCCTCACAGGGCCAGAACACGGCTGAGATAAGCCAAGCGCCCACCTCAGGCGCAACGTGTAAGAAGTGAAAAAACTCAGCAATCGAGAGAGAGACACGGGTCAGTATTATTGATATTTCCTTTTGCCTTAGGCTCCAATGTAGCTCAGCAAAGCGTTGTTAAATACAGCAAACCCTGTGTTTATTTAAAATGTTGATATGTTGTTCACCATAGGCTTTTTGCAGTCATTTTTTAAAAAATAATGGCATTAAGATATGATTGTTCGTGATTGCTGAGTTTTTGGTGCCCCCTGAACTTTGCGCCCAAGTGCGGGCCCTGTGGCCATGACTTATTTATTCATGTTTCTTCAGGGCAAAACTGGTCCCAGTCTTTTTGACGTTTGTGAAATGGGAATGATAATTCCTACCTCTCAAAGTTGCAGTGCGGGCCAGAAGAGACTCCGCAGGTAACAGCCTTGCTTTGTGAAGGGCGATTTGTGTGACCCCTGGAGGGTGTTGACAGTTGTCATACAGCAAGGCCATCCCAGCAATGCCTTTGGCAGATCTAGAAGTCATTCCGGATTTTTCTTCCACCCTTGAATCCTTGGCCACACACTGTTCTCTGTCCTAGTCTCTCTTTCTTGTGTGTGTGTGTGTGTGTGTGTGTGTCTTTTGGAGAAAGGGAGGGAGAAAGAGGGAGAGAAACATCAGTGTGTGGTCGCCTCTCATGTGCCCCCAACTGGGGACCTGGCCAGCAACCCAGGCATGTGCCCTGACTGGGAATCAAACCGGCAACCCTTTGGTTCTCAGGCTGGTGCTCAGTCCACTGAGCCACACCAGCCAGGGCTCTCCCACTACCTTCCAACCTCACTGCCTACCCAGTAAAGACAACCATAGGGTGGCTTATTCCTGAAGAAGTTCCAGGGCCATAAAAACCCTCTAAGAACTCACTACAAAGTGATCTTCTGGCAAAATCCATCCCGAACCAGGTAGTTCAAAACAAACACTGCTTCTTGCTCCAGTGTCGGGAAACCACGCATTGTGTTCTGAGGCCTCCTGGAGACGGCTGAGCTGTGCTTTTCTCCGGGGAAATGAAACTCAGCCTCGTCTACTGCAGTCGGGGCCATTTCCAACCCCGAATTCAGGACATTCGCTGTGCTGATTGTGTCAGCCCGAGTCAGGTACACACGCTGGGGCTTCTGAATGTGTTTACAGGGCAAACCACATAATGCACAGTTAATGCTCAGACTGTGATTAAGCCAGAAGCCCCACTCCGTATTCCAATTACATCCACTGCCCCTCTGCGTGGGCTGGGTTTTGCTTAAATGCACATGGAGTCGATCAGAGCACCAGATTTATGGGGGCTGCCCAAAGTCTGGCACTCCCACGGTAATAAGTTGCATTCCTATTATGTGGGAGGCAATAAAAAATCTGATATTTATTCTGTTGGATTTTGAGAAACTCTTGGAAAGATTCTAGGCTACTGGAACACAGTGACACATTTCACAAACAAATGTCCCCACTTCGGTTTGGCTAATCAGGGGACCTGGAGCCGCCTTAGAAGCCCTGTACCCAGGGGCTGGAGGAGGTCGGCCCGTGTTCTTGTGGCTGGTGGTTTCTCACCGGAAAGGCATAGGCTGGGTGACTCAGGGCCAGACCTGCAGACCTCTCTGAGCCTGTTTTTCTCCATCTGGAAAATAGGAACAGTGATAGCAACCTCAAGGATTTGTTGAAAGAATTAAATGAAGTAATGAGCCCTGGCTGGTGTGGCTCAATGGATTGAGCGCCGACCTGCAAACCAAAGAGTTGCTGGTTTGATTCCCAGTCATGGCACATGCCTGGGTTGTAGGCCAGGTCCCGAGTAAGGGGCATGCAAGAGAAAACCACACATTGATGTTTCTCTCTCTTTCTCCCTCCTTTCCCCTCTGTCTAAAAGTAAATAAATAAAATCTTAAAAAAAAATAAATGAATAATGAGCAAACATGGACCCAGGTCAGGGCCTGGCACATAGTAAGCATGTCGCAGATACTTTAAAAAGAGGAAGTGGAATTGACAAATGAATAATGGGCTACGTTAGTTGTTTTAACTCACGAAGGCATTATTAGAAGAGTGTGTCTTCAACGTGGTAATGATGCCACTGAGGGGGTGTGGGGAAGGATTTTCAAAGCTACACGAATAGTGTTTTTTATTTTTAAAGTTTTGCACTCAGTCTAATGTGTCTTGAGGGGAAATGACAAACACATCAACCCCTTGGTTTCAGGAACAGTATTGCTTGGGCCACGGCCCAGGAAAATGGGGCAATAACAGCGCATGTCCTACAAAGGGATGGGGCGGGAGTGATGACACTGTTCAAAGTCTCTGCAGGGATGGCCCACGTTAAGGGGCGAGCCAGTCGGGCAGGGAGCACCGGAGCACCCTGGACCGAATGTGGGGCCGCTGACCTCCGGCTGATGAGCACACAGAGCTGGCAAAGTGCACTCCCAGCCAGACGGAGCACACAAGAGAAACAAGTACACACGTCTGAGAAACCCCGGCCACCAGCCTCAGCTCCAGTCTGTGGGGGTGTTTTGCATAGCGCACAGCCCCGTCCTGGAAATGAGATGGATCTCTCCGTCCAAATGGCGTTCCCTTGGGTATGTCCCCCAGGAAGCGGCGAACGGAAAGTGAAGGGAGGAAATGGAGTAGAGAAGAGGAGGGAGAATTCTGCCCAACATCCTCAAGTCGTTGATTCTGTGCTGGCCCCAGGGTGTGAATGAGTCCACGTGACTCTCTCTCTCCATTCCTGCTGTGTTTGGGTGAAGTATCTAATCCTGAGGTTGTTTTTTTTTAAAAAAGGTCATTTTATTAGTAGAAACCTAGTTTTCCTGACCCCCAATAAGTAGATGAGGAAATATCCAAGAACGATAATGCAAAGCATTCCGATTATGAGTCTGCCCGGGGAGCCCACAGGTGCCGGGAGAGACTGCGCCTGGCTCCCTGAAGGTCTGAATGCCTGAGACGCTATTGTCATTTTGCTAGCGGTGGTAGCTGTGTGATTGGCGGACCGCCACCCCACAGTGCCAATCTCTTCCTTCCAAAGGAGTAAATCCTACGTCCAGAAATGTCATCTTTTCAGTCCACGGGCTCCAATGGGGAGGCAGAGAGCAGAGGCACACAGGGCCGCTCAGGAAGCGATCCCCATCTCGTCTTCGAAGGGGAAACACTCGGCTGTCTGAATCAGACCTTTCCTTTTGTTGTTGTTTTCTGTTTTGATTAGTGTTCATTTCTTTTTTTATTTAATCTTTATTGTATTTTTCCCCATTACCGTTTAGTCCCCTTCTGCCCCTCCTCTCAGCAGTCACCACACTGTTGTCCATGTCCGTGAGTCCTTCCTGTCTCCTTTTTGCTCAGGCCCTCCACCCCCTCACCCCCTGCAGCTGTCCTCCTGCTCTCCATCTACGGGTCTGTCTGCCGCCTTTTCAGAACACGTCAGGGAGGACTTGCTTCTCCCAGTGCTACGCTCGCTGCATCTCTCCAGCAGCATCAGGCATCCACGGTACTTGCCCCAATTGCCGTGGAAAACTCGATTTCAAATCCAGAAAATCCCTGGCTAATCGTAAGGTCCAGGAATTAGAGATTCTGATTAATTGAATTTTTCCGGCCAATTGAGTGCTAATCATAAAATCATTGGCATTTTAACTCCTCTAGCTGGCTATGTTTCAGTGTTCGCTCTCATTCTGACCCCTGGCTTTATCACTGAGGAGCTTTGTAACCTGGGGCAAGTTAATGTCTTCGGTTCTCTATTGCCACATCACAAATTATCTCAAATGTCATGGCTTAAAATAATACACGGAATCCCCAGTTTCCATGAGTTCGGTCGTTGAGGGCCGGTGAGTGGTGGGTATCTGGATGGATGGGTAGAAGATGGTGGATGGGCGGGATGAGGGATGGTGCAGGCGGCTGGTGGGTGAGTGAATGGATGGCCAGGTGGGTGGACGGAATAAGTGGATGAAGAGATGGGTGGCTGGGATGATGGATTGTGTGGGTGGGCGGTGAGTTGAATGGATGATGGATGGATAAATGGATGACTATGGTTTGTGGACAGATGCGGTGGGCAGGGATGGGTGTGCGGAGAAGTGAATGGATAGAGAACAGGGTGGGCATTGGGTGTCATAGGAAGAGGCTGATGGGTGGAGGGATGAGTGCGTAGCTGGGTTGGTGGTGGATGTGGGTGGGTATGCAGTTGGCAGGTGGAAACAGACGTATAAATAATTTCCTTCCCATCTAATTGTTTCTACTTTCTAGACATTCTCCACTTTTCCTCCACAGTCACTGACACTGTATACATCCCTTATCTACGGGATTCGGGCGGGCCTAAATCCATTGACTTGATCCCCATAAAAGTATATTCATATTTAGGAATTCATAAATTGCAAGACCTTACGGGGTTTGGCAGATACTTACATCTCTAGAATGGAGCGAGCTGAGCGGTTGGTTAATAGGGAAACGGCGCCAGGGCACCAGCGGGCTGATCCCAGGAGACATCCCTCATCCGGACGCAGGCATTTGTCAGTTTTACTATGTCCCAAACAACCTTACGGTCTCGGTGGCTGTCGGAGCCACCGTTGGTTTTCTGCTCACGGGTCTGTAGCTCACCTCTGGCACTTCAGGGCTCAGCTGAGCTCCATCCAGGCTGCCAGTTGGGTTCCTCCTCCTTCTGAGGCTATCAGATTCGGGGAGCGCATTCTTCTCGTGGCAAACGACAGGCACACGTGAGGGTGAGCCGAGCCACGCGAGCACATCTCTAGCCTCAGCGCACATCTCGCCCGGCTTCCTATTCTATTGACCGAATCAGGTCACAGGGTCGAGCCCTAACAAATGGTGTGGGGCGTTCGCTCTCCCTATTTCGCGGGGTGCAGGAAGAGACTTGCTGAAACCATCGTCTTGGCTGTTCCAAAGTGGTACTGGCTCCTCCCTGCATGGCCCTGGCTTCCAGCACCCTCCCGTGTTGGCTTTCCAATGCCCCATCCACACGTTTATAAACAGTCCATGCGTGTGTGATTTTAACCACTATTTTATCACTTAACTATGTTTTAGTGTCATCAGTTTTTTTTAGTAAACTCTCCTCAAATTAGCCAGTGTGAGGCTGTCATCTGTGTCCTGAAGAACACATTTAATTCCCCGTGCAAGGGAGTCGGTGCTCACGGAGGGCCTCTGCTGTGCCCTGCTTGGGGTGGATAAAAATCAGGAGGACAAAAATAACGCCCTGTCCTTGCTGAGCTCACAGCTCAGTGCACGGTGCTGACGTATCCTTGCCTGTGTTTTCTAATGTATGACCACGGCTGTCTTGGGCAGGTGCATCTGTTATTAGTCCAATATAAGGAAACTGAGGCCCAGAGTGGCCAAGCTACTTAGTCCAAAGTTATTCAGAGAGCTTGGAGGTGACAGGTGCAGGATTCGACCCCACGTCCACCTGACTACTCAGCCTCTTGCTGACTGAATTTGATGGCTTCTCATTGTAGAAAAACAAGTATTCTGCCAATACAGGCTCATTTCATCTTTATCCGAGCAATAGGTTCAGGTTACTGCCCATTTTACAGGTGAGAAAACCAAGTATCAGGGAAGGGAGTCCAATTTCCCATAGTACCATTGGTAGGAAGTTGCACAGCGGGAATACAAATGCAGTTCTGCCCGTCTCCAAAACTGGTTCTCTTCCTCACACACCTCACTGCCAATTAAATCTGTTCTCTCAGCCAGACTCTGTCCCGAGCAGGCCCCCATGGGAACCCTGGCCGGCTCTGACCACAGCCCACTGAACAGAGGTGGGCCTCCTGTGCTTGCTCCTGTGTCTCTCCCCTAATCACCTGACCCCTCTCCCAACTCCTGCAGTTTCCCCCTCCCATGCCAACCGCCTTTCGGGGCCATCCGTCACCCACGGTTTACAGCGCACTCGATGAAGAACAAATCTGTATTGATTTCAGAATAACTCGGGCTGTTGTAAATTACAGGTCCTGGTGGGCTTGGTCACCCCGAGATGATAATCTATTGACCAGATCAGGGGTCTAAACCTGATTACCTTCCCAGGACACCCAAAGTCAGGGTAGCCCAATGCCTGTGGGCAAAAGATGTGTTAATTCGTCCAAGAGCTACCTGGTAAAACACATACCATGTAATGGAGAGCCGGCCCTGGTCTTTCTCTGATAAGTCAAAGTCTGGTGGCCTACTTTGACCATCAAACAAGTTGAGTAAGGACTGACCTTGAACCATTTGTGTTAACCATAGGACTAATAATAATAACAACGGCACAACAATAACTAATATCCACAGACCACTTTGCCTGCATTATTTTTCATTCTAAAACTTCAAAATAGCCGCTGCCACTTACTAGCTGTGGGATTCTGGGCAAGTTCCCTAGCTCCTCTGTACCACTGTTTTCTCACCTGATTAATGAGGGATAGTAGTAACACCTCCCTTATCATGTTGAGGGCAAGGTTAAGTGACGTAATTAATACGCATTGCTAAGATCGGGAGCTCAGTGTATTCTTTCCCTCATCATTCATGAAGAAACGGAGGCCCAGAAATATTAAGAGACTTGCCCGAGGTCACACAGCAAACACGAGGCTTTGTCTGAATCACGATGCGTTGTTTTTAAAATGTTTAATTGCCAACATTGAGAAATGGAGCCGAATGCTTGTTTCTCTCTCTCTCTTTTTTTTAAAGATTTTATTTATTTATTTTTAGAGAGGGGAAGAGAGGGAGAAAGAAAGGGAGAGAAACATCAATGTGTGCTTGCCTCTCATGCATCCCCTACTGGGGACCTGGCCTATAACCCAGGCATGTGCCCTGACTGGGAATCGAACCTGTGACCCTTTGGTTTGCAGGTCTGTGCTCAATCCACTAAGCCACACCAGCCAGGGCAGTTTGCTTATTTTCTCTTGGACATTTGAAAAAAAACTGTCAGTAACAGGCCTACATTTCTTCCTACCACCTTTCACTGCTAACCAGACATTATTCCCTCAGGCGAGCTAAGCCCAGCAGTGCCAAAGTCCGGCCACAGACTCTAGAGCAAAAACCCCGGACTCTGGAATTTTGAGATTATCTGTAATGCCCCAGATCAAATGCCTGAGTGCCTTGGGTCAGATGATACTGACCATTAGCTGTCCCTTTTACTTGGAGTTTGTACTCCTGGTTAACCACAGTCCCCACCACTTTCTGTCACCTTGCACTTGACCCCCTTCTCCCATTCACCATGCCTGTCTGGCCCTGTAGGCATCAGATGGTGAACTAGATTAGCACACTCGAGTCTCCTATCAGATCCCTGAGGGGTATCCTGTTATCACGTCCAGCTTGCAGATGCAGAAACAAGTTCAAGGAGACAGTGACTTGCCCAAGGTCACACAGCCAGCAAGTTTCAGGACAAGGTTTCAAACACAAGCCTCCCCACTCCCAACGCCAGCCTTCTTTGCCCTTTGCTGAGGTTCCTTCCCAGGCTCAGTGAAAATCTGCAAGCAGAGACAAGAAAGGGGGATCAGTGTCGATCTCTCCCACTGGGGAAGGAGTATAAAGAGCGAGAGCGCTCGAGTCTGCCTTCAGATCTCACAGATTCCTCTGCAATGACTTTTCTGCAGACTAGGGCTGTTTCCAGTGGCCAATGGCTCCGGCAGTGCAAGACCCTTATCAGTGAGGGCACGGGGTTTCACATTTGTCCCTGTTTTGTGACCTTCACAAAAAGACTTCCACATTCAGTTTGCTGTTCCTTTTTCATTCTTCGGACCTTGCAAGAAAGCAAGAGGCCGGGAGGGCTGTGACCGACAGCACCCCCCACCCAGTGGGTGACAGTGCAAAAGCTCCACTGTTCTGGGAGCCCCAGTGAAGAGACAGCTCCCCCCACCCCAAACAAAGCATCCCCCGTGGTTGAGGGGCCAGGGAGAGAGATTCCATTTCCTCTCCCCTCATAGAGTTGACAGCTTGGACAGTAGCTTCCAAGGAACAAACTTTGTTCTCAGGAAGACAGACAAGCCCGAGCTTTCAAAGGTGCCATGAATATTTATGGCTTTGCTCCCTGCTTCCTCCCTGCCTCGGGTCGCTTCGTTACTGCTCGGCAAAAGCCGCGTGTCTGTGCTCTGGGATGTAGGCCCACCAGGTGGCGCTGTTGCCTAGTGAATGACGAGGATGCTACACCTGCTCCAGCCTCTGCAGTGTAAGGAGCGTGCTTAGGGGCTGTGTATAGCCTAGGGATGACCCCAAGAAAGAGGCAGTGAGAACAAGAGAGGTCAAGCTGCTTTACCCAAGTTCAGACAGCTGGGAAGTATTGCATACAAAGCTGTAGCAAAATGTCAGAGTAAAGATACCAACCGCCCCATCTTGTGAAGGGGTATGATTCTTTTCTGACGTTAAGTCCTTCCTATTTTTTAGATATTAAGATGGTCCTTCTCTTATAAAAGTGTAGATGGTGGATGTATGTATGTTGTTTGCCCTTAATCAAAATTTAAAGTTTTTGCTCTCTTATGCCCTTGTTTCTCCTCATCCCCCACCAAAACCTAGGACCCCTAAATCCAGGATCTAGGACCACGCCCCCTGAAGACCAGGCTAAGGGGAAATTTGAGTTGGGACTGATGCAATAAGAGTTATGTTGCTAACTTTCCAGTCCTAGTAATGTTTTGCCCCATTCCAAAAAAATCTCAAATATATATTAAACACGTACGATTCATTTATTCCAATAACAAGAGCTCATCGAACACCTACCAGGGTTGGTGGTAGTGCTGGAAATACAATGTCAATTGAAAGAGGCAGAGTCAGCCTGTTAAGGAGCTGCTGGAGGACATGGGAATGAATCAGATGCACACAAAAGGCACGTGTGAATTTGTGAGCTGTGAGGGAGAGGTGCTCGGGTGCTGTGCTGCAGGGGGCAGGGGGGGGGGGTGGGCTGTGGGCTGTGAGGTCAGGAGACGCTTCCCTGAGAGAACGGCTCAGGAGCTGAGAGCTAAAGGATGGACAGGCATCAGTTGGCAGGACAGAGGCCTGGAGAACATTGCAGGCGGAGGGAACAGCATGAGCAAAGGCCCCGTGGCCCGAGGGAGAAGGATCAGCAAACACCTGGGGAGGCTGGAGCAGGATGAGTGGCGAGAACGTGGTGTGTGATTGGGTAACAAGCAGACAGAGGCCAAGCCTCGTCTTGTGTGGCTTCCTAGGGGTTTGCTCTTGACCCCAGGGCGTTATTCCTGGTACTTTATGTGAGAACTGATTCTTTTCCATCCCAGGCGAGTGTCCTATTGCCAGGGCCTCAAATAATTTGGCTCTTGGTTCAAATACTGGTCATAACCAATGTGACTGTCTATTTGGTGCCATCCAGGGGACTGGTAAACTGAATCCTGGGGAACGTTGGAGGATTTCCGGTCCCTGGCCCTGCAGGACAGGGTCTTGACATCATTGTTGATTTGAAAGATCCCTTGGCTGCAGTGTGGATAAGAGGCCAGAGGGACTTCAGTGGGAGGGTGGCGGGGGGTGGGGGACAGATGAGGAGTCTACTGGGCAGGGCCACCCAGTCAGTCACATCCCCTAGGACCAACATTTGAACCCAAGGTCAAATGATACAGGGTCCTGACCAGAGGAAGAGTGTCTGGACCGGAAAAACATCAGTGCTTACCTGCAGTGTCAGGTGAGCGGGTGGGTGGGCTCTATCCCACATGCTAGGTAGGGTCTGACCAACCTGTATCATTGTAAGTAGGAAGATGGATGCACCCAGTTTGCCAAGAACTTTAGCGCTCCAAGTCTCAAGTCTGGGACTTCCTCCCTTGCAGGCCGGCTGGGGCTGTTGGTCGTCCTAATTTCAGGACCAGGTCTGTTGGATCGGTCGGGGTGCCCCTGCACCTTGTCCTGTTTATCGTGTTACTAGAATGTGCCAGGCAGCCCTGATGAGCTGAAGTTGAGGTTTTGGCTTTGTTACACTCCATTCTCCGTGTAATGACTGGGGTAAGTAGGTAGCATCACGAGCGAGAAGCTTCGTGACCAACAGGTTTTTCTGTAAACTGGGAACAGGATTCGCCAAATATTCTGGTTAATATTTATGTCAGGCTTTTAAAGGATTCCTCCATGTTAATGTATGCAAAGTGGGGTAATCATAGTGACTCGGGGTCTTGTGATGATGCCCTGAGATCACGTGTGTAACTTGCTTATCACATCACAGTAGCTCCCCTGACCCATCCACTATTTCACCTTTCAAAGTTTGAGTTACCTACAGCCAATTGTGACCAAAAATATTGAATGGGAAATTCCAGACGCAGACGATTCAGAAGTTCTAAATTGTGCGCCATTCTGCATAACATGATGGAGTCGCTCGCCGTCCTGCCCCGGGTGTCTGTCGTCCCTCGCCCGCTACACCCACACTGCATACGCCACCCACCCATTCACCACCGCACCGTCGTCGTCTGGGTTACCACAGGGACTCTCGTGGTTTGCAGTGCTCGTGCTCAAGAACCCTTATTTTACTTAACGATGGCCCAACGTTCAAGGGTAGTGATGCTGCTAAGTCAGATATGCCGAAGAGGAACCGTGAACTTTATTACGGGTGTGTCTCTGTAGGAGAACACAGTGGTGCTCGGCACTGCCCACAGTTCAGGCATCCGTGGGGGTCGTGGACCACATCCCCTGCAGACAGGGGGACCACTGTCCCTGGCAAACAAAGTGGGGTCCTTGGTGTTGGTCCTGCCTGCTCTGTATTTGTGGGATTAGTCCACATTGTTCTGCTCGTTCTCAGTGCCGTGTCGTGCCCACTCTGGGCACACAGCGCACTTTACCCAGTCCGCTGCCCGTGTGCGTTTGGCCAGCTCTGCGTCCAGGGCTCTTAGGGAGAGAGGCGCTGCGAACATCCCAGTGTGGGTGCACTTGTGAACATAAAGACTCATCTGTGTTGGCACTAGACGGGGGGAAGCTGCAGAGTCCCAGGGTCTGAATACACTCTGTTTTAGGAGACATGGCCGTAGCCGTCCAGAGTGGGGCCTCAGCTTGTCCATGTCCCCAGCAGCACTAGGTACTGACACGTTTCATTTGGGGCATCCTGGCGACGTGTGGTAGGGTCCCACTGGCTGTCAGATTGCATTTCACTGGAGACGAATGAGGTGGAACACACGCGTATCTGAGTTTTAGTGAGGGGTATATCCTCTTTGGTGAGAAGTCTGTTCCCATCTTTTGCCCGTGTTCTCTCTCTTTGTTACAGACGCAAATCCTTTGTTGGACGCGTGTGTGCAGAAAGCTTTTCCACTGCACGGCGTGTCATTTCACTCTTGGTCGTGTCTGTTGATGAAGAGAAGTGTTTTCATTTTAAAGGAGTCGGTTTTTTTCCTTCACGGTCAGCACCGTTTATCCTCGTTAACGTCATCTTCGCCTACGCCCAGCCTCATGAAAACATTCTCTTCTTTCTGGCATTCTAGAAGTTTACTCTCCCACCTTGCAAAACTACATCCACAACAAAGCCGGGGCGGACTTTTGGATATGAGTTTCAGGTCAGGTTCAACATTTCCATATGGAAAATTGGCCGGCATTATGCACTGAAGGGGGTGGATGGCTACATTTTTATTTCATTTCCAAGAATGAGATGTTTTAGCTGCAGTCACCGTAAGTGTTTGGTGTGAAGCCTGCGTCTGTTTGCTCACTCATTCTGCCAGCATTAATGGAGGTCGTGCTCCGAGTCACACTCTGCGCCGGGAGCTGGGGACACAGGGCCCCGCCCTCAAGGTCCCCAGGAGAGTGGACACATGGCGAACCGCCCCCAGCACAGGTCTGTCTTACTCATCTGTGTACTCTCCCAGCCTCACACGGCACCCAGCACACAGCAGGGGCTCATTGTGGGCAACAAGGCAGTATTATGTCTCTGGCATTTGGACTTTGTTGAGTCGCAGCCTGTCCACGTCTGTGCTGTGTGACTCTGAGCATGCCACATCGTCTCCCCGAGACTCAGTTTCCTCCTGTGTAGGATGGGTCTCACATCATGGGGGCCTGAGGGAGATCAAGGAGCTCATCTGTGAACAGAGCCTGGCCCATGCTGAGCACTCAGCAAGTTACATACAGCAATTGGAGTGAACATTGTCACCACAATGCCAGTGACCCCTGGCGAGCGCTCGGGTCTCTGATCACCTTCTGGAAAACGAGCAGCGACTGCATCCCCTCTGTGTCTCAGCTACCCTGGGACCACAGGTTCAGGAAAGTGGTGGTCTTAGGTGGGTGCAGAGCAGCATCTAGTGGAGGAGAAGGAAAAGGCACTGTGTCACGGGGACATTTGGAAGAGAAAGTTTTACAGGCTGGGACAAAAGCTGGCAGAGAAGCCAGGACGGCAACTCACCTGTGCTGAGTCCCCAGCAGGGGGTGAGACAACCTCCCCTACCTCAGAATTCGACCAAATATTTAAGATAGAAATAACGTCAGTCTTGAACACGTGTCTCCAGAGGAGGGATCGAGAGGGAACACACGGCCTTGCTTCCACCGGATCGAGGGATCTGGATACCACCTACAACAGACATGATAGTGAAGGGGGAGTACAGGTCACCCTCCCGGGGGACATGTCAGCATCTGAAACCCAACACCAGCAGTCTAAATCCTGAGAGTGGTAGAAAGGAACGGGCTGTGATTCCGTGGCAGGATTTCCGTGGGCCTGAGTGCTGCCTGGGGGAGCGGTGAGAAGGGACAGTGCCATCAGGTGGGGGAATTAACACTGGTGCCAGAGGTTAGTTAGGAGGAGGGCTGGGTGATTCTCAGAGAGGGCCCAGAGGGGTCCCTCTGTGAAGACAGGGGTCTCTGTCCCCCGCCCTGGCAGCGTCTGGGGAGGCAGGAGGAGTTTGTAAATGCTGGAGTGCAGTGAGGGAGGAGCGAGCTGGGAAGAGGCACTCTCACCGCCAGCGCAGACGCTGCCTGTGCTCAGCCAGGCCTCAGCCCTGGCTGCTCAGTTCAGCCGTCACCGGGACCCTGCAGGTGTGTGCTCTTCGTCCATGAAGCCACCGAAGCACCAGCCCAGCTGACCCCTTTCCCAGGCCATCAATGGCGTCTGGTCATGGTCCAGGTCCGGTCAGTAGCAGACGGAGCTAATTCTCTGTGCAACCGTCAAGCAGGCGGATGTTTGGAACATCCTGGGTTCTAAGTGAGTTGGGCATCAGACGCTGGTCACCCAGGGCAGTCACCTGACCACCAGAAGTCCCACTGCAAGGCAACCAATAGAATCAAGCGCTGGGGTGGGGGGAAGTGAGGGAAACAGGGATGCGTGTTTGGATCCCCCAGTCCATCAAGGGGGAGGGGCTTCATTGGGAGAGAAGGCACTGTATTTTGGGTCGAGGATCAAAATATGCGGCCAGGAGTTGGGATGTGAGCTGTTCTCATGGGCCGGGCGCCTGCTCCGGGCACAAGCTGTCTCCCTGCGGCAACTTTGTAGCAGGAATACGTGGAAAAGCTAGTGAGGAAAGCTCCTATTTCTGGTCCCGGGCATGAACTCACGTCCAGCGACCTTAGGTTCAGGGACCTCTGTCCCCGGGGAACATGTATATCTCCTGCCTCAGACCTGTCACTCATCAGTGTTGTGTCTCTGGGAAAGACACTTCATCTCTCTAACTTTCGATGCCCTGAACCATAAACCACGGATCACAGCCCTTACTCTGCTCGCCCCACAGTGCCGATGTGAACATTGCAACATATAACAGACTTTTTTCTGTGAGCTCTCAATCATGTCAGCGTGGAAACGTGAGGTTTTATGCTCCTGTCTCGTCACCTCTGGAGGCAAACGGTGCTACATTCTCGCTCGCTCCAGACCTTTAATACTTGGACACCTGTGTAGGTGGCACTTACGAAGCGCTGACCATTTTTCTTCGGGCTTTGTATTTATTTTGAGCCGTATATTATTAGTAAGCAGGTCTTGTTAGCCTTTCCCTATCGCAGAGAATGGCCAAGGGGCTGCTGCAGGTACACACGGCTTTCAAACAGGGTTTGCTCCCCATCACTGTGTTGCACTGACTTTCGTCTCGTCTCGTCTAAATATTGTGCCCACATAATCAGTCTGTTGGGCATGTTAAGTTCACACCACACGGCAAGGCCCATCTTCCTAAGTCCTCCTTCGATGCACGTGGCTTCTCGGGCAGCTGGTGAGAAGGCGATGTGAGGTTTGACCTAGAAATCCTTTTTCAGTCACGATGGACGTTCAAGAACACATGAGTACCTGCTGTCCAGAATGCCTAACACCAATTTAAGCGAAGCCTTATGCAATCATACACTTAGCAAGTTAAAATAGAAGATTAAAATATTTAACAGCAGTAAAAAGAGGTCAAAGTAGAACAGAACCTCTGCAGCACAAGGCTTCCTAAAAGGTGGAGGGAAGGGGTAAGAGTCACTGTATGTAATAACATTTAGATTTTTTTTTTTTTGAAAACCTCAGCACAATCAAAGACCTGGGTCATGCTATATCAGCAGCTGTAACAGGAAAAGAGAAGAACAGAGAGAACATCCTGGACTCTAAAATAAGTCTTCAGCCCCGACCGGTGTGGCTCAGTGGGTTGCGCACCATCCTGCAAGGTGAAAGGCTGCCAGTTCGATGCTGGGCCAGGCACACGCCTGGGTTGCAGACTGGTCCCCGCTTGGGGTGCTTGGGCGTGTGAGAGAGGTGACTAGGTGACGTTTTTGTCATACATTGATGTTTCTCTCCCTCGCTTTCTCCCTCCCTCCCTTCTCTAATAAAAAAATAAAACTAAAATAAAAAGCCGTATTTTGCCATGTATAATGCGCACCTACCTTTCTGTGCGTGTTGTACGTGGGGTTACTATGCCCGCCGCCATCATTATGCCCATGGTGTGTAATCATTATACCATGTATGATGCGTATCCTTATTTTTCCCTCAAAAATTTGAGCAAAACAGTGCACGTTATACACAGCAAAATACGGCAAGTCTTCCTTTCTGCAAAAGCGAATGTTATTACCAAAAAAGTGAAAGGGTTCCTCCACTTACAGTAACGATACGAAGCTTTATAGACTCTTAAACACAAACGTGCATGCTACCAACAGGTTAAAAACGAACAACTCCATAAAATTGGACCGTCTGGCCAGCACACCGGCCGTTGACGCTCTACCGTGGTCCAAGTGCTGCGGAGCATTCACCACGAGGTGTGGGCGGACCCCCGGTGACCCTTCCGCCTGTTCAGCGCCTTGTCTGTAATCCCCCTGGGAGCTGAAGTTCTTCTATGTACAAGTAAACGTGAAAGCCATGAATGGATACAATAAAAAGAGAGATGTGACTAGAAAGGTTAATATTAAACCCCAGTTACTAAGTAAAACTGTCGAGGTCGTTTGGAGTAGAAAAGATGTCGAAAGTATCCAAACAATATTCCTTTAGTAACGGGTCGCCAGAAAAGGGGCGTGTTACCCAGCAGCCTTTCCCGACGGGTCCCGGGTCCACATCAGTGGTTACCTTAGCACCTCCTTCATCCCTGCTCTGGTAGAGTTGTCCTGTTTTATCAGTTACCTGTACAAGATGCTTCAAAGCAGGAGCCTTGTTCCCTCGCCTCTACGTTTTTTGTCTGGGGACCACCTGGCACTACACTTCCTGTCCTCTAGAGGGCATCAAAATGCTGACTGAAGGGACAACACGTGAAAAATTCCACAGATAGGCTTTTATTGTGATTCAGAAGCACTGATCTCTTCTTTTTACTAACAGCGACTGGGAAAGGCTCTCACACTGTTTTATGGCACTGTGAGATTAATTCAGACTTACATAGTTTACAAGGCCAATAATTGCATAACAGTGCAAATTTGTATGGAGCCGCAGAGGACCCTGAAGAGCCAAAACAGTCCGGAGAAGAACAAAGCTGGAGGCATCACATTTCCTTATTTCAAAAATGTATTGCAAAGCTAAATAATCAAAACGGTATGGTACTTGTCTAAAGACACACCCGCGGAGAATAGAGAGCGCAGCAATAAATGCACACATTCAAGCACTCTTCAATGGGGGTCCAAGAAAACAGAATGGAGAAAGGATGTCTCTCCGATGAATGGTAATGGGAAAATTCAATATCCACAGGCAGAAGAATGAAACCGGACCCTGTCTTACACCATGCACAAAATCAATTCACAATGGATTTAAGATGTCCATGTAAGCCGCTCAACCGTAAAACTCCTAGAAGGAAACCCTGGGCAAAAGCTTCGTGTCATTGGTCCTGGCGGTCATTTCAGGGATACGAGACCAGAAGTGCAGCCAACAAAGCAAAAAGAGACACGTGGGAAGTCATCAAACCAGAAAGCTTCTGCCCAGCCAGGGAAACCATCAACAGAGTTAAAAGGCAACTTTTAACAGAATGACAGAAAATATTTGCAAACCATGTGTCTGATAAGGGGTTAATTTCTAAAGTGTCTAAGGAAATACAACTCAATAGAAAAAAATAAAAGTAATAATCCACTTGGAGAAAGAGAAAAGACCTGAATAGACTTTTCTCCAAAGGAGACATCCAAATGGCCAGAAGGTGGATGAAAAGATGCTTCAGGTCACTGATCAACAGCGTAATGCAAATCAAAACCACCGAGAGATGTCACCTCACAGCTAAGGATGGATACACAGCTAAGGATGGCCACGGTCAAAAACAATCAAACAGCAAAGGACAGTAAGTGCCGGTGAGGATGTGCGGGAATTGGAACACAGACTTTGGTGGGAATGGCAAAATGATACAACTGCTGTGGCAAACAGTATGGAGATTCCTCAAAAAATTAAAAACAGAACTAGCATATGATCCAGCAATCCCACTTCTGGGTATCCGTCCAAAAGAATTGAAATGAGGATATCAGAGGGATGTCAGCGCTATTAAAAACAGCCAAACCATGGAAACAACCTAAATGTTCATCAACAAGACGGATGGATAAAGTTAATACGGTGTATACGTACAGTGGAATGTTCTTCAGCCTTTAAAAAGTTCTGCAATAGGCAACGACATGAATGACCTTGAGGACACTATGCTAAGTGGAATAAGCCGGTCACAGGATGAAATTCGGCGTAAGTCCACTTCCGTGAGATATCTAAAATAGACAAGCTCATCGCAGCAGAGAAGGCCACAAACGGTGGTTTTCAGGAGGGCCGGGGAAACGGGGAGCTGCTAACTAACAGATACAAAGTCTCAATGAGTTCAAGTATGTTGAGCCCCGGCCAGGTGGCTCAGTTGGCTGGAGCATCGACCTGTGCACCAAAAGGTTGTGGGTTTGATTCCCGGTCAGGGCACACACCTAGGTTGCAAGTTCAGTGCCCAGTTGGAGCATGTATGGGGGGTAACGGATTGATGTCTCTCACACCGATGTTTCTCTCTCTCTCTAAAATCAATAAACATATCCATCCTTGGGTGAGGATTTGAAAAAAAAGAACATTAAGAGGATAGATCTCATGTTAATTGCTTTTAGCACAGTGAATAGAAATTTAAAAATTAAACAAAAGAGAAGCAAGTTGGAGAATCAGACCTGAGGTTTAGTTGCATCAGGCAATTGTTGGCAAATGCCAGCATGTGCGCCTGTGTGGTGATAACCCGTGAGGACAGGACAGTGTGGGTGACGTTGAGATGTCCAAGGAGCTCCTCGACCTTTCAGCGCAGCGATGGACCAGCCCGAGAAGATGTTCCTAGAACTCCTAGTTCTCTTACTGTTGTTGTATACAAACGTACTGTCTAAATTTGAAAAGCAATTACATTGACTTGACTAGTGAATAATGATCTCCATTTGTTTCTCCACGAGCTTAAAATATAGACGGCATACAACACTGATAGGCACAAAATTCACTGCAGGAAAAGAAACAGTCGCGAGCTGTACATTCTTCCCGTCCTGCCGAATCTATGGCAATGCTGAGGATATCTGTCTAGAATTTTAGTGCTGTAATGCAATGTAATTTGCTCTATCTTGAAAAAACTTCTAAGGACTAGAGAAAGCTAAATCTGCTAAGCATTGGAAAATTCCTGGCTCTTCTTTCAAATGAACTTTAGAATCATTGCATTGAGTTCCAGAATATAACAAAGGCTGTTGTCCATTAATTTGGGGTTGGACTGAATTTAGACATTAATTTAGTTCCTCCAGGTTGCAGTCTCGCTAAGATTTTCCTGGAAAATCCTTGTGCTCGTAAGTGATTCCAGGGAAGTTACTGCTTAGATTTAGCTGCGGAACCCTGCCCTGGGTGCCTTCTGGGTGGTGGCCAAGGCTGCTGTGTGTTCTGGTTTGTTTGATTCTGGTTTGTCTGATGGAGGGCAACCCAGGGGAGTGGGTGTGGGAGAAGAGAGGAGGGTCAGAGGAGAAAATTCTGGAGTGTTGGGTTGGATATGATACACCCAGACACCACTTGTGGACTCACTCGGTGTCCTGCCCCAAGTCCAGCCCAGTCCTCAGGGGTAGCAGGTTCCTAGAAAATATTTCCTAAGTCTGTGTTAGTCGCACCTGGACTGCATGTCTCAGGGAGTACCTACCTCTTCATGGTACTTGGGACTGTTTCCAGTAGGTCTTCTTTAATGCCTTCCAGAAAAGTTGTACAATTCTTCTGCCCTCTGGTTTTACAGGGCATGTGATAGATTTATTCCTGGGCACCTTATAGTTGCATGTCTGTTTATTGTTGGTGTTTCACCAACAGAACAGAAGGGCCACGAGGGAAGGGGCTTGCATGTGCTTTCCCTGCCCCTTCTCCACGGGACACAACGGTACCTGGCAAAGAAGAGGTGAACATGGACAGATACCTGCAAAACAAAGAGACTAGGCCACCAACTTACACCATACACAGGAATAAACTCAGAACGGATAAAGGACTTAAATGTAAGTCATGAAACCATAAAAACCCTACAAGAAAACATAGGCGGTACAATATCAGACATCTCTCAGAGCAGTATTTTTGCTGATATGTCTCCTAGGATAATGGAAATAAAGGAAAAAATAAACAAACGGGACTACATCAAACTAAAAAGCATCTGCGCAGCAAAAGAAACCATCAGTAAAATGGAAAGGGACCCCACTGTATGGGAGAACATATTCCCCAATGATACAACTGATAAGGGGATGAATCTCCAAAATATGTAAAGAACTCCTACAACTCAGCACCAGAAAGACAAACAATCCAGTTTAAAAGTGGGCAAAGGACTTGAATTAGACACTTCTCCAAAGAGAACACTCAGATGGCCCACAGACACATGACAAGATGCTGAATGTCACTAATCATCAGAGAGATGCAAATGAAAACTACCAGGAGGTATCACCTCCCGCCTGTGGGAATGGCCATCATCGATGAAGCAGCAAACAAGTGCTGGCGAGGATGTGGAGAAAGGGGAACCCTAGTGCCCTGTTGGTGGGAATGCAGACTGAGGCAGCCTCTCTGGAACGCAGTATGGAGTTTCCTGAAAAAATTAACAATGGAACTGCCTTATGACCCAGCAATTCCACTTCTGGGATTATACCCTAAAAATCCCAAAACACCAATTCAAAAGAACGTATGCACCCCTATGTTCATAGCCGCGTTTTCTAGTCAAGATCTGGAAGCAGCCTAAGGGCCCATGAGTAAGTGAGTGGATCAAAAACCTGCGGTACATTTACACAATGGAATACTACGCAGCAGAAGGAAAGAAGGAAGTCTTACTTTTTGTGACAGCATTGATGGACCAGTAGGCTATTACACCAAGCGAAATAAGCCAGTCAGAGAAAGACAAATAACATAAGGTCGTATATGTGGACTCTATTGAACAAAATAAACTGAGTAACAAAATAGAAACAGAGGCGTGGATGCATGGAATGGACTGCCAGCTGTTAGGGGGAGCGGTGGGCCGGGGGACTGGGTGAAAGAAGGTGAGGGTTTAGCCAAAGAACCCTTGGAGTGACCTTTTCCAGGTGCGGGACTTCTTTTCCCTGGGTCTGCATTCAACGTTTCATAGTCAATATCTTATTTAAGTCTCTATCACTCCCATGAGGTAGTCCTATTATACCCGTGGTAGAGCTGAGAAAACTGAGGTTCGGAGAGTGTGCCCCACCATCTCCGCCACTTCCTGGAGCCTGGCACAGGGCAGACATTGAGTAAGTGAGGCGTAAAGCGGGTGGGGCCCTGGCGTTGGGCAGGAAGGTGAGGGTCCTTGGGAGGTCCGCACTGAAGGTGCCTCGGGCGGGGAGGATCTTGGATCTTCGCGTAGGAAACTTGGAAGGCCCGGTAGTGTGTTTCCGGGGGGCGGAGCCACGCGTTGGACGGGGCCTGACGTCACTGGGCGTCCGGTCCGGCCCCGCCCCACCGCGGCCGCAGCTCTGGAGCGGGAGAGCAGGATCCGCCACCTCCGCCAGGACTTGGAACGCTGCGTGCCCAGCCATGGCTTCGGTCCCCGCGGGTGAGGGGGCGCGGGGCGTGGGGGCGGCGGGAGGACAGCCCCGATCCTGGCCCCGGCCCGCAGCTGAATAGCCGCCCTCCTGTCTTGTCCCACAGGGCCGGAGACCCGGCAGAGGCTGCTGCGCACGGTCAAGAAGGAGGTAGGTGGTGAGGTGGGGGAGGGGGCGCCCCCTGCCCCGCTACCTCTGGGGGTGGGGACAGTCATGGCCACCCACCCCCAAGAAGGAGTCTCAGAGGTGGGGGTGGTCACTGGAGGAAGGGGGCGGCCACCTTGGTTGTGGGGCTCACCTGGGTGGGTATTCACCTCCAGCAGGACTGGAGGAGGCTGGTGAGTTTGGGGGTGGGGGTTCTGCATGTTTTTCTGCTGCGTGCCATACTGGGTGCAGCATGCAGGCTCCAGCTGTGGGGCACTCCTGCCTGTGTCTGGGTAGGACCCCCTTTCCTACCTGCAGGAGCCGGTGGGTGGGTCTCGCTACACTGAGACAGCAGAGCGGTGGGGGGCTGATAGGGCGTGGAGGGGGGAGTCTGGATGGAGCTACAGGAGGACTAGACTTCAGGGAAGGGGAAAGATAGCCCCTTGGGAAAATAAAGCTTCTCCCCACACATCCCCACGCTCCCCCTTCCGGATTCTCAACCTTTGGAGCCACCCCCAGGAGCCAGGGGACTCCATCGCTGAGAGTCCCTGGTCAGAGGGTTAATCCGCTTGTGGGCATGTGCCCGCACTCTCCTGGCAGACAGGGGCCCTCACCCTACACCCGTGAAGGAGGATGAGAGTCAGACAGGGTTCTGCTGCCCCTCTCCCTTTCTCCCTGGGGCCGGCCGGGAGCCCAGTCTAGCCTTTAGGGTTAATAGCCCATGACTTTGTGCAGACGGGAAAATCTATAGGGATGGGTGTCGGGCAAGCATTTGGATGACTGGACTCTGCGTGTGTGTATGTATGTACACGCCTGTGTGGGTAAAGCATGTGGCTGTGAGCATGTGCATCTGAGAATGTCTGTGCATCTGTGTGGAGATACCTCAGTGTTACCTCTGTGTACTGTGTGTACACATATCTGTGTGTCTGTGTGTGTCTGTACTTTTGAGTATGATGTGTGTCTGTGTGATACAGGAATCTGTGTGAGTGAGTGAGGCTGTGACTGTGTGTTTCTGTGTGTGTGACGTGTGAATGGAGAGCTGTGATTGTGTGTGTATCTGTGTGTGACGTGTGAATGGTGAGCTGTGACTGTGTATCTGCGTGTGATGTGTGAATGGTGAGCTGTGACTGTGTGTGTATCTGTGTGTGACGTGTGAATGGTGAGCTGTGACTGTGTGTGTATCTGTGTGTGACGTGTGAATGGTGAGCTGTGACTGTGTATCTGCGTGTGATGTGTGAATGGTGAGCTGTGACTGTGTGTGTATCTGTGTGTGTGATGTGTGAATGTGTGAGGCTGTGACTGTGTGTGGATCTGTGCATGTGACGTGTGAATGTGTGAGGCTGTGACTATGTGTTTTGCTCCCCTCAGGCCACCCGCATCCCTCAGCCTGGGACCCCGTTGCTGCTGAGCCAGCAACAGGGGTGTATCTTGAGTCCTTAGCCTGCAGACGTTGGGGCTGGCCTGATCCCGGTGCGACTGTGTGTTTGGGGTGTCGGCATCTGGTGTCAGTGCTGAACATTAAGAAGTCCCTCCCCTCTTGGTGACAGACAGCCATCAAGGGCAGCCTCCAGGCTGCATGCAACCTGTTGCCGCCCCGCCCTCCTTGCACACACATGTGCGTGTGTGTGTGTGTGGCGTGCCCGTGTGGTTCCAAGGATCAGCTCCACAGCTGGTTGCACATCCTGGCCTTGCTGGATAAGGAAACATACAGGATACACGGATCCCTCCGAAAGGCCCAGAACTTTTCAGCTTAGCCTTGTAGAGACCCCTGTGGGGGCCTGAAGAAAACTGTCTAGACCCTCTTTCCAGCACAACCCACAGACCCACCCATTCTGATGACTATTTGGGGGGAGGGTGTGTATAGACACCCCCCTCACCCAGCCAAAGCCTTCCAGTTACAAACCTGCAGTCTTTCTGTTCATTGTTTAACCAAACCTAGATGTGATCTCTGCTCCCCAGATGTGTGCCCCTGGAATGGCTGTGTTTTTAAGGGGCTGGTTGGCTGGTTCCATTGGGAGGGGCTGCAGGCAGAAGACTGTCAGCAGGGCACCTGGGCCAGGCTCCAGCTAGGGCCCTGGTCCAAGCTCCGCCACCAGCTCCCCTGATGCCCTGGACAAGTCCCTTTCCTTCTCAAGGCTCTGTTTGCACAACTGGAGAAGGAAGCATTGGTGCCCTTGGCTGTCCCAACACATCTGTCTGGGTCGGGTTATTGTCTGGGCTGGGGAACACTTTGTCCCAGGTGGCCAGTGGTCTGGCCTGCATCCTCTCTCCTGGGAAGGGCCAGGTTTGGGGTAAGGAATAACCTTTCTGCCCGGCTGTGGGCCAAGACCATCTGACCAAAGGGACCTCCTGGGATCCTGCTTGGTACCTGAGGGGGGCGGGGCTGAGCCTTGCAGGTTTGGACAAAGGGCCTCAAGTACCCGTTGACTCCCTATCTGCGGTCAGGAGGCCAGACTTACCAGCCTCCAGATGATGGCTGTTCCTAAAGTTTGCATTTCTTAGGGCCCATCGTTTTAGTAATCTGAGCACCCATTTCCCGGGGGCTTTATGAGGAGAGTGAGGTGGCCCCGTTTTACAGACAAGGAAACGGGCTCAGGGAAGGAGAGTGAGTTGATCAAGAGCGCACAGCCAAGAAGGGACAGAGCTGGGGACTGACCCCCAGGACTGTCTGGCAGAAGAGCCAGGCCCTTCCCACTCTGTATCACAGACACGCCCATTCTCAGGTACACAGCGCAGTCATTTCGGCCTGGGTGGGAGGTATTGTTTCTACGGTGCAGAGGACAAAACTGGCTCAGAAAGGGGAAGTGATGTTTCAAGGGTAGACAAGTGAAGGGGAACAAGTTCAAGTCTTCTGTCTGTGAGCTGCCCTGTTCGGCATGGGCGCCCCCTAAGGGGCTAGTGACAAGCTTGTTCCCTCCAAAGCAGACTTCTCTCTCCTTTCCTTCCTCTTTGGGGACCACCTGCCCCTAAGGTCAGAGAGCCAGTCTCCAGTGGAATGCGTAAAAACCTGGGGGTCAATCAGGTGTTCCTTCTCCTCACCATCTGGGTTCAGAGGAGCCACATCCGTGCCTGTCACATCCTGCCCAGAGGCTCCTCACATCCTTCTTTCTGGTGGCTGAATAGTCAGTTTCTGGGTTTCAGCCAGGCAGGTCTGCAGGCTTTGCCTGAGCGACCGAAGCCACAAGGCCAGCAGGGGTTGTGGGTCTGGAAGCTCTGTCCAGTGCTGACTCAGGGAACCCCCACAGGGGCCCAGCACCATGAAGCAGGTCAAGAAGGAGCTTTGGCCTCAGCCAGAGCTGGGTTCACATGCCGGCGTGTTCACTTATGGGGGCATTCGTGTGGTGAGGCTGGGCTGAACAAGGTAGGCCCTCCCTCCTGAGGCTGACATCCCGGTGTGGTAGACAGACCCCGACAGGCATTCCGAGTGTAATTGAAAAGGTAATTACAGGCTGTGCAGCAGGGTCTGCAGGAGAGGCTCTGCAGCCAAGAACACACAATGGAGAACTGCACGCGGTTACATACCGTGAACGTATCTCGTGTCTAAGAAGGTGTGGGAAGGGTGAGGAGGCCTTTTAGAGGAAGGCATGAGGTGGGGAGAGACGGAGGAGAAGCATTCCTGGCAGAGGGAACCGCATCTGTGAAAACATGCGGCTGCAGGGAGCACTGTGAACTTGAGGAAGGGGAGTATCAGGAGTAGGAGGAGTTCCCAGAGAAAGGAGAACAGTGCTGGATACATTGGGGACGGAGCCCCTGGACCTCTTATAAAAGCAAGGGGGAAGGAGTGGGGAGGACTTCGGGAATATGGAAGGGAGAGAGAGGAGCTGAAATTGATCGCTTGTGAGTTGCACAGTCTCAGATGAGCAACCCGCTTTACCTTCACAAGTGTCTGGGTTTCCGTTTATTCCTAACGGAGATGAAAATTACTCAGCTGTCAGGATAAACAGTGTGAAAACACCCACCATGCTGGCCTGAGCGTCACCAGGGCAGGCATCTTATTTTTTCCTGTCTCCCCAGTGCCACCACGGGAGAGCTAGAGACAGGGTGGCCTCAGCATGATCTCCAGTTAAATCCTACCGGCTTTATCCAGGCTCCTTCCTGACTCCCTCCTTCACCCTCCCCACCTCCGCCCCTTAATTTTGTTTTGGTTCCCAGAGAGAGCAGGCACTGGCTTCCCGTTGCCATGACAACGTCCATTAAAGGAGCCAGCCACATGACTTGAGTTGATAAGGGAAGCAAAGTGACTAAGTGACTTGTTTTCCTGCCTCTAGGCTGCGCCTAGGAGGCTTCTTAATTGCAGGGGACAGGGCGGGGCTTGCTGGCGAGCACAGACCCCAGTAAGGATGAGAGGGCTGAAGTGGGTGCTGGAGAGGAAGCCACATCAGCCCTGCAGACGCACTGGTAGCAGGGCCAGCCCGAGAGCCGTTATCACAGGCTGAGCGGGGCTTGTTGGGGCAGCCTAGTGGCCCATCCCTGGGTGGGCTGCAGTGTGGTTGGGGAGGTCTGCGGGACACGCTAAGAAGTTTGGAGGAAGATGAGAGGAACAATTGATGTTACTACTGGGCCCCCAGTGGTTCTTAGTGAAGATTCTTAATTTTTCCCCCCAGGTAAGGTTGCCAAATAACATATAGGCCACACAACTAAATTAGAATTACAGATAATGAGTCATTTTTAGTATAAGCATATATTGATAAATCTGGCAGCTTTACCCCAGGGGACATCTGGCAACGTCTAGAGACATTTCTGGCTGTCGCAACTGTGGTTACGACCAGCATCTGGTAGGTAGAGACCAGGGATGCTGCCCGCCTTCCTGCAGCGCACAGGATGCCCCCGCCACAGAGGAGTAGCCAGCCCCGAGAGGGGAGTGATTGTCTCCTTCCCTGGGTCGGCGAGGAGCCAGGGGCACAGGGACATCAGCAGCTCACTTCACGGTTACACAGGCAGTCCACGGAGAGGCCGGAATTCAGTCCCCCTCTGTCAGGCTCCGAAGGGTGGCTTCGTGACCGGGATTCACAGAGGGCAGTGGTAGGGAGCCACGGGCTTCCGCAGAGTCCGCGGGGGTCCGTTGTGTGTAGGGGAAGGAGAGGAGGCGGCAGAATTCCTTTCGTTCTGGTTTGTGCAGGGCGCTGATTGCCAGGCTGCAGCGTTCGCCCCATCAGACCCTGGGGAGCTGGGGAGGATGTGTGAGCAAAGAGGGTCTTGTTCAGACTTGTACTTCAGGAAGTCAGCTGATGGCGGTGGGCGGGATGGACGCTTTCTGCCGGTTCTTAGAAGAAAACGCCCTCTCTTCTTTCTTCCTTCCTCCTTTCCTTTCCCTCCTCTTTTCTTCCCCTTTTCTCCTCTCTCCCTCCCTCCTTTCCCCCTTTTTTTTTTTTTTTTTTTTTGCCTTCCACAAATATTTATCGAGCATCTACCATGTGCCAGGCACTGTTCTAGGAACTGCAGATGGAGAAGTGAGCAAAGCAACATCCCTGTGCATATGCTCTCGCGAAGCCTACGGTCTAATTGGAAGACGGATTAATAAGCAGCAAATATCTATTGGGAGCGACAAGTGCTACGAGGAAAATAAAGCCGGAAAGGGCTGGAGAGGAGTGGGGAGGGCTGACCATCCAGAGGAGGGTCAGGGCTGGCCTTTCGATGGGGTGGCATTGGAGCAGAGACCTGAAGTAAGGGAGCAAGCCATGCAGACAGCTGCAGGAAGGGCGTTCCCGACGGAGGGGACAGCATTTACAGCCTGGAGTCGGGAGCAGCGCGTAGCGAGGAGGCCAGTGAGGCTGGAAGGTAGTAAACAAAGACGTAGGAGGAGGAGATGAAGTCAGAGAAGGAACAGGAGGCTGGTCACCCCTTGAAAGCTTTGGCTTTTAGTCTGAGCGACACAGGAGCTGTTGAGAGGGTTCTGAGCAAGGGGAAGTCATTCAGCCACAGAGAAAACTTCTATCTTGTTCTTTGAGCTTTCATTCTTGGGCTCGAAGTCACAGCTCCCCCTTTCCTCCCCTGCTGGGCCAAGTGGGGGTTCCAGAAATGCTTGCAGAGTGAATGCAGACATTCCGATGGGATATTTCGGGGCTCTGATGCCAGCTGGGTTGACTCAAACTGCGTCTGTGTATCACGCTTTTGGGCTTAAGACGGCAGAACTTCTCTTCATGAATAATGCAGCCATAGCTGTAGGTGCATTTTGATGCTTTTTTCAGGTCGCTGACAATGCAGCTTCCAGGAGCTTCTGATAGGGACGTATGGCTTGGGCTCTAGCCCCCAGCTCGATGTGATGGCAGGGCGGCAGCGCGCAGCTTCCCTGCCTGGCCCGGCCTCCCCTGCAGTCTGGCTGGGTCTCCGCTGCTGCCGTAGCCTCGTGAGGGCCCTGGGGAGGGCGGCAGCATTTGCTGCTGGTTGGCAGGTAGGAAGGACACTTCTGTCATCACCATGAGAAATGAGGACACCCGACCCCTTGTCCCGACTGTGCCCCCTGTCTCATTTCCTGCTTTCTAAGTGACAAGGTTGGACAAGCTCCAGGGTTCCGAGAGGCTCGAGTCTCTAATTTGGCTGACATCCCTCTCTGAGAGCCAAGCTTCCCTGATATTTTCTGTCTTCGAAATTTGCCAAGTCTGTGTTTAAGACTTATTAGAATCTACAGCTGATAAGGATTTTTAGGGGGAGCCTGTACTCCACTCAAGGCAACCAAAGCCTCCACCAAAACCAGTTTAATGGGGGGAAGTTTTGTTTTTTTTTAAACAGCACTTATTGAGCATTTTATATGGATGACCTCTTTTAACTACTCCAACGCCCCTTGAGGTGGACCGGCTCTCCCTTACAGATAAGCAAACTGAGGCACAGAGATGGCAAGTGACTTGCCGAAGGCACGGAGCCTGTCAGTTGTGCAGCTTGGGGGTCTGGCTCCAGAACCCCGCTTTGTACTGGCCCGGAGCTGAAAGCAGTGACCCACACGTGGTTTTGAGCTATGCTGAGAGTGTGGAGTCGGGGAAAAGCCAGCCTTTGGAGCTGGACAGTCCTGAGTCAGGTCGTGGGCCTGTCCTTCAGTGGCCTCTCTGTGAGTGAACCTCTCCGGCTTCAGCGCCCCTGTGCATCTGACAGCACAGGGCATCACCTACCACACAGCCGCGCTGATGTGCCCCCCCTGTGGCCAGGTACTCAACAGCATTATGGGTGAGCCAGGCACTGTGTTGGCTCACCAGATAGGCTCGGTTGCATAAGGACATTGGGCCGCCGTTTCCGGTCCCATCTGAAGTTGTGGGCACTCTCAGTGTGGGATCTCCTTCTCCCTGGTAGACCCTGGGCAGGGGTCCCAGGGCCACAGGAGCAGTGCCGTAGGCTGGGAAGGGATAAGGGGCTCCAAAGGGACGAGCCCTTGGGTAGGAATCAGGAGAGGTGAGTCTTGACTGGCTGTAGGGCCACCCTAGGTGGGCAGCCGGACCTTCCGTTCTGGGCCCTGTTGCTCATTGGCCCCTTGGAGGTGAGCCCTCAGCCTAAGAAGGTCAGAAAGCCTCGTGAGCCTGCTGGCCCGCCACTAGCCGCTGGGAGCCGCTGGGTGAGGCAGCCAAGGGTGCTGTGCTCCTGTCAGAAGCAGCGTATCCTTCTTTCTTTTGGTAGCACAAGAGGACAGGAGATGAATAGGCGTTTGTGCCTTTTCTTTGCAAAACCTTGAAGGAACTCAGGTTGTCGGTGTGTATAAAGGACAGTAACAGGTCCTTCGGCACCAAGGCCCCGTTTAAAAATCAGATAACTGAAGTCCCAGGAGTTCAAGAGACTTGGTGATACTTGGGCACTGACTGAATTCTTCTTTACTTATTGTTATTTACTGAATTATGTTTAATTAGTAAGTTAGAATTATGGCAGCTACCGTTTATTAAACACTGCTGTAAGTGCTTCACTTTATCTTATTTAATCCACAAAGCAGTCCTTCCATAGAGTAGGTACAAACAGCAGCTCTTCCCTACTGATGAGGAAGTTGAAGTTCGGACAGGTTAAGAAACTGGACCAAGGTCACATAGCTGAGAAGCAGCAGAACAGGATATTTTAGCGAGCTCCGTGCATTTCGAGTCGGATAATAAATTGCTCATAAAACTAGCTACACAAATAAATGAATATGTCAACATAAAGTAAAAAGGAAAAGAGACACTAAAAACTGGATTTATTGGTTCAAGGGTTTGGGGCATTTGGAGTGAGGTTTCAGGTGTGGCTATATCCAGGGGGTCCAGTGATGTCATTAGGACCCCGTCTCTCTCCATCTCTCTGTGCTCTCTTTCTCTGTGTTGGCTCTGTGCCCTGTGTCTCTCTCTGGGGAGGCAGAATGTTGCCCAGTAGCTCCCAGGGCACAATCTGCCAGCTTGGCATTACAACAGAAACAGAGCTTCCCCTTCCCTGTGGTTCTAGCAAAAGTCCTAGGATTAGGCCTCATTGGACCAGCCTGGGTCATATCCTTCTTTTGTGCCAATCAGCATGGGACGGAGTGCTCTGATTGGTCCAACCTGAGGGACTAAGTGGAGGCAGCTCTCTTAATAGCAAAGAGGGGTCCCAGGGCAGAGTCAAGGAGAAAGGACCAGACAGGGAGATGGAAACCAGGCAGATGAGCCATAAATGTCCATCCTGAAGGAGTGAGGGTGCCTGTCGTTAGAGCTCCGCCTCCAATGGTGGAAGGATCCTCTCTTGTGCTCCAGGCCTGGCTGTGATCCCAGGTGCTGCCTGGGTACCTGTTGTGTGCCAGGTGCCGGCCGATGAGAGATTTCTACTCTGGGCGTGTACAAAGCCCTGACAATGTACCAACATTCTGTACTTGCTGTGTGGAGAGGCTCCGCCCCTGTCACCAGTACCTCTCCTTGGGCCCCAACCCAAACGCTCAAACACGGGTCAGCATCACCGTGTGAGGTGCCAGGATGCACAGGCCAGGACCGTACAGCGCCGTGCTCCGCAGTGAGGTGGAGCCTCCTCATTTCTAACCCAGGGAGCCTCCAATCACAACAACCCCTTATAATAATCATAACCAGCATTTACTGGGCACCTACTGTATTCCAGCCCTTCACTGTCCAATGTGAGTGATGAGTCACGTGTGCCCCCTGAAATGTAAGTTAAGTAGAATTAGATTGAAAATGCTTTCTCGGTCGCACCAGCCATGTTTCAAGTACTCAGTAGCCATGTGTGGTTAGTGATACAGTTGGACAGCACAGGGTTAGGGCATTTCCAGAAGGTTCTATCGTGTTCTATAGAACCTGTGCTAAGTACTTTACACTCATGAGCATGGTTAATCTTAGAAAAAGAACTTCAGAGGGGTAGGTCCTACTTATCATCCCATTTTACAGGCGAGTAAAGCGAAGTGCAGGGAGAGCCAAGTCGCTTGCCCGAGATCACACAGCCAGTAGGAGGCGGAGCCGGGGTTCTAATCGGTCTTCAGACCGTTGGCTGCTCTCCCTCCTGGGTAGAGGTGCTCTGGTTCACGCTGTGTGTGTTTTCAGCACTCATCTAGAAATTCCCTTTCTTTTTTCCTGTAGCTGCCCAGCCAGAGTCTGGGCAGCCTTCCAGAGAACGCAGGTACGCTTGAGAGTCTGAATGCGTGCTCCTCATGCACGAGGCACGTGGGTCTGTGGGAGTGGGGCTTGTTGCCAGGGCAGCCGCCACACGCAGTGGGCAGCGCACCCAGGAGGAAGCTGGCTGGTCTCCAGGGTGTGGGCTGGGAACGTGCAACAAGCTGGCTGTTTTCTCTACGCGTGGGGGGGTTGGTGGCCCGGAGTCTTCACAGCCGCCTCACCTCCAGCAGTGACTGTGCGTGACAGTGTTGGCCAGAAGGACCTTTGCCAGGTGCCCCCGGGTGAATGCCCCGGAATCAGGCACTGGGGGAACCCTTTGTCGGGGTGTCTGTGACACGTGTGCAGGGCAGCGGTGGGAGGCCCATTGACGGGAACCCCAGCCTCAGCTGCAGAGCAAAGCTCCATCCAGGCCGTGGCGGGCCTGTGAGGTCTTACGCTGTTCGGGCACAAGGCCTGGCGCCTGTGCATAGCAGGCCGGTAAATGATTAACTGGGGCCAGGCTGGCAGCAGCGGAGGGAACGGTGTTCCTGTCTCCTGCCGGCCCGCAGCCACCTTTAGGGCAGGTGAAGAGGGAGGAGTTTGCCAACGCTCTGAAGGTCCACATGCCACTGCTTTATGGTTGATGTCCTTTCCGTCCCAGCTCACTCGCATCACAGGGATGCACCGCCTGGAGGACACTTGTGTGGCTTTGCCCTGGTTATCTGCGTGGATGTTGCAGGCAGGATGGAGAGGGTGGGCGGGGCGGGGGGGGGGGGGAGCCGGGGGGGCGAGGCTGTCCTGGAACTGAGCGAGAGAGTCCAGAAAAGGAAGGTTTGAGCCTTTACCAGTGGTGGCTGAGCTCTGGGAGTGCCGCCTTCGGGCCGCTCCAGGAAGGCCCAAAGCCCCAGGGGGCCACGGCGGGGCTGGGGCTGGGCATGCGGGTGAGGAGGAACCCAGCTGGAGGGAGGCCCTTAGCGCATCTGCTGAAAGGCTGAGATCCCTGCTGACATCCTCCATCAGTAGCAGAGCGAGGAAAGGACACTTTTTTTCTTTTATTTTTTTAGAGCAGTTTCAGGTTGCTGTTAAAAATAGAGTGGTAAGTAGGGAGATTTCTCATCCACCTCCCATCTCCCCACGCACAGCCTCCCCCACTGTCAACACCCGGTACCAGAGTGGGTCATTCGTCACAACCCCTGGACCTGCACAGATGCGTCATTATCACCCGGAGTCCACGGTCACCTTCGGGTTCCCTCCTGGCAGAGTCCGCGCTGTGGGCTCAACAGATGGATAACGACATGTGTCCACCACTGTGCAGTATCACACGGGCACTTGCACTGCCCCAAGTTCCTCCACGCTCTGCCCGTTCGTCTCTCCTGCCCCCGCCCGGCAGCTGCGGGCCTTTTACTTCCGCACAGTCCTGCCTTTTCCAGAGCCTCGTGTATGGAGCCGCACCGTGTGTAGTCACGCAGATTGGCTGCTTCCACTTTGTAGTAAGCATTTCAGGTTGGACTTTTTTTTTTTACCACAATGTGTGACAGGGAGAGGCAGCTAGGAGGCCCCAGGGGTCCTGGGAGAGACAATGCAAGATGGTCAAAGGTGATGGCCGGGACAGAGGTGGAGCTGCAGGCACTGAGGGACCCTGGCCCCCAGAGCAGGGAGTTGGCTGTGGCTGTGACACCCGGCTGAGTTGGGCTAAGGGAGCAGGCGCACTGGCCACCCGGCTGCTTGGGTCCCCACCTTGACCTGGGTCCGAGGAGCAGGAGACCGTGATTCACATCCCAGCCTCTCTGCAGGCCAGGTGACCTCGGCCCCTCCCAGATCTGCCACCTCAGCGGGAAAGTGGGAGTATAGTGATGGTACCCACAGTGCTCGGCTCTTCTGAGTCTTTGGGCTCGTGCATGCAAAGCTCCTACTCGGCTTGTGGGAAGCACTTTCAGATGTCTGTTGAGTGAAGGAATTAACCTACCGTGTGCCAGGCTCTGTGCAGGGCAGACAGTCATGGGTTTGAATCTCCCCCCTGCTTGTTTGGGAGCCGTGTGCTCTTGGGCAAGTCATTTAACCTCATCAAGACTCCGTTTCCCTGTCTGTTAAAGGCAGAGGGTAACTGTACCCATCTCTCCTAGTTACCCCAAGGAGCAGGTGAAATAGTGCTGCTCAGCATGGTGCCAGCACACAGGGAAAGCTTTATAAATCAGCGCTGGTTGTCACTACATAAAACAAACCACGTGGCTGCTGCGTGTGGTGCTTTTGATCCATTGCCCTGCACCTGTGAGGCACATGGTAGCGCTGTATTTCCAGTGTTGCTGATGGGAACGCTGAGGCCCAAAGAAAGACCCTCATTTTCCCAAGAGCGTGAGTGCGAGAGCTGGGGTTTGAATTCTGGAAGCTAGACTCCAGAACCCGATGCTCACCGCTATGCAGTGGGTGTTACTCCGGGAGCTCGGCAGAGGAGGGATCCCATGAACTTTGGAGGCCTAAGGAGGGAGTGAAGACAAGGACACCAGGTCCTGAGGACTGGGTGGCGTTTCCAGAGCTGGAGCTGGAGGTGGGAATGGGGGGCGGATATCAGGTGGAGGAGACTGTGCAAGCAAAGGCCAGGTGGGGGTATCACGTGGGTCGCACAGACGGAACGGAAGGACACATGTGACGAGAGCTTGGGATGTGGGAAGGGGAAGGGATAGTATTTGGCAGGAGCGAAGATCGGGCCACACCATGGAAACAGTCACATCTGCAGGGTGGCAGCACCCTCCCCCACCCCCTGGACCACGTCTGTCTGTGTCTATGCTTTGGAGCTTCCTGCACTATTCCTGCGTCGCCCACCCACCATCAGCCCTGTTCCAGCCCCTCCCAACTCTCACCTTCTGCACGCCTCGCCCATGACAAATCAGAAAATCACGAGCCGCCAGCTGTCTCGTGTAGTGCTTCTCCCTGCCAGCGGCCTGGCACCTGTGCTGTCCTCTGAGCTCCAAGGCAGCTCCGTGGGGCAGGCGCAGGGACGGTTTTTCCTCTGCTTTAGACTTGGGGAACCTGCTACCCAGAGAGTTCATTTGTACTTCAGCTCTGGAGCACCTCCAGAAAGCCCCCCGTGACCTTCCCACCCTCCAGTTTCATTGTTATTTGTTTCCACAGAACCAGGTTCTTTTGCTAAAGAGAACTGGTCTCATTTTGCAGTTATTACCCACTCATGTGACTTACTTAATGTCTTTACATTTTGCTGGACTGTGATCCCCGTAAGGACAGGGACGCTATCTGATTGTCACCTGGAGCCAGGCACATAGGAGGCGGTGACAAATGTTAAATGAGTGAACAACAGTTGCAGTTCATGTGATAAATGCTGGGAGGGTGGGTGTTATAGTGGAATATGGGAGAGGCACACTTACTCCTGGTTGGGGTGTGGATAGTCTAGGAAGGCTCCCAGGAAGAGGTGACACCTGGCTGAAGCCTGAGTTGCAGTTAGCCAGCTGGAGCACACTTGGAGGAGCACCTGGCCAGAGGCACCACGTAACCAAAGGCAAGGAGGTGAGCCCATGGCAGCCCCTTTGGGGCCCGTGTTCAAGGGTCAGGGATTTGAAGCAGGGCTGGAGCTGCTGGCCTGCAAAGGCCTGCTCGTTTTGTTCTCAGCAGCTGGGGTGGCTGCAGAGCGGCACGGCCATCCTCGGCTCACCCCTCCTGCCCCAGTGGTTGTCCAACTCCAGGGCGAGGATGGGCCTTTGCGTCATCCCTCTTTTCCCACTTTCCTTACATGCTGAGAGTTATTTTTAAAGCCACCCAAGGTGCTCCGGGCATCCTAATTTAACCGTCCCCATCACTGCCAAGTTTCTTACAAATATGAGCTCAGGGTGCCTGGGGGCCGCCCTCTCACAGGCCAGTGCTGGCGCAGCATGACTCACCCACCTGCACTGCCAGACACCCCCCACCTGAGCCCCCAGGTGGGACGGGGGTGGCTGAGTCAGGACTGAGGAGCAGGTGGCAGCCTTGGCGATGTTCATTTAGGGCTGCCATGTGCCACAGGCACTGTGACGGTGCTTCAGACTCGGGGGCCAAATCCAGCCTGTTTGTGTGTGGCCCCCGAGCTAGGAATGGGTTTCCGTTCTTAAAACATTGTAAGAACACGACTATGCAAAATGGACTGTATGTGGCCTGAAACTAGGTTTGTCACCTTTATGTAGCAAACAAAAATTCAGAATGCCTGGTTAAATTTGAATTTCAGGAAAACAACCAATCTTTTTGTGTGTGTTCTGTGCAACATTTGGTCCATACTTACACTAAAAAAAGTATCCGAAATTCAGGTTTCACTGGACACCCGTGTTCTATCTGGCAACTCTAGCTCACAGCCTACAGTAGTCGCTCGCTGCCCCTTCACAGAAGGGTTGGCCGACGCAGCCTCACAGGCAGAGCGAACGAGGTCGGGTGTCAGAGGGGCTTAGGCCGCTCGCTGCCCAGAACTGTGCACAGTGAGCATTGCTGTCGGTATTGGTATCATCAGTATAATCAGAGTGACCCCGAAACCGATCCCTTCCATGGGACAGACAGACACGAAATGGACAAACCCACGGGTGTGGAGTAAAAGGTGACCGTGATAAGTTCCAAGGACGAGCATAAAGCCGGACACTCTGTTTTAGACAGGGCGGTCTGAGCCCTTGCCCCTTGTCTGAGCCCGGCGCGTGTTTCTATGGAACTCTCACAGAGCAGCCCTGAAAGATGGTGCGGGTGCCATCCCCATTTCACAGATGAGGAAACCGAGTCCTGAAGTCACCCAGCTAATGCAGAGCTGGGGTTCGACCTGGGCCCAGCAGGTCGAACCCCAGCTCTGCATTAGCTGGGTGACTTCAGGACTCGTTCTTCCTCAGTGCTCTTCCTCAGTGCTCTAGTGCAGCTCACGTTCTTCCTCAGTGCTCTAGTGCCACCCTTTGCAAGGGGCCTGCTGTGCGCCAGGCCCTGCTGCAGCCCTCTGCCTGTGTTTTCCGTAACCCTTACGATGGCCCTGAGCGCTGGGTCACTCATTTCCTTCCACAGTTTAGAGGACGTGGACGTGGTGCAGTGTGGGAGGCAGGGAGGAGCAGCAAGTTGATTTGGAACCTGGCAGGGTTCCAGGTGGGCAGCCCAAGGGTGTGAGCAGGTGGCAGACGTGAGGAGGGGATTAGACAGGGCAGGCCTGGGAGCCCCCGGAGTACCCCCTTCCTGCTTCACACACTGGCCAGGATTTCTCTGTCTGACTCCCTGCTGAGAGTAATCCTCCTTTTATGCTGTTTAAATATTTGCAGGTAGAGGGAGGGGTGGTGGGAGGATGGGCTGGTTTCCAGTAGGTCTGCAGGGTGGGGCCTGAGGTGGGGCCGGCGGGTACTCAGAGGTCTGAGGTGGAGGGATGGGGCCAGGCCGGCCCCGCCCCAGAGGTTTGCAGGGCCCTGACTTGGAGCATCCACTGCAGGCCAGGCAGTGAACTGATGGTTACTGTCAGCTCTAGAGTCGCTACTGTGTGTGACTTCCGGCTGGGTGCCAGGTGCAAGTGTGTCTCCACGATCTCATTCAAGCCCCCCATTGGTCCTGTGAGGCAGGGCTGCTGATACCACCACCCGCTCCATTTTACAGATGGGTAACTGGTCCAGCCCCAGGCAGGCAGTGAGTGGCCAAGGGTTCCACCCAGGTCACCCACTCCACACTCCGGGCTCCTAGCCCCTCTCTGCTGCCTCCTGCCGTCCTGTCCTTGGAGCTAGTCCAGTTCCGAAAGGAGTGAGAGCCCCGTCCCAGGAGGGATGGGAGCCGCTCTTGGAGTTCCTGAGAATGGATGCCAGGCAGAGATAGAAGCTTCCTGACCATCTTGACCTTTGAGGACCCCCTGCCCCTGACAGGCCCCCACAGGGAGTGGTTGGCAGTGCCAGATCCAGGTGACGCAGGTTCCCTGTAAATACTCCCAGCTCAGGAGCCTGAGCACCCACAGGGTGCCAGAGGCATAGCTATAAAACGGGGAGACAGGGTGCTCGCCCTCATGGGGCCCACAGCCTGGCGAGGGGGCAGGTGTTGCTGACTTGGTTGTAAATCTGATGGGCATCATAAAGGCAGCCGCAGGGGAGTTGAGTCTCTGAGCAGGTGATGTTTCTGCCGAGACCAGAATAACCGTGAAGGAGGCCAGGTGAGGTTCTAGGCAGGGCAGTGCATGCGTGCAGCCAACACTGAGTGCAAGCACGCCGTGTGCCGGGCTCTGTGCCCAGCACATGGTTTGCGTTCCCCTGTTCAGTCCTCCACAGCCCCTTGAGACAGGTCCCATTCCTATCAGCCCTTTACCCAGTAGGGAAACTGGGGTTCGGAGAGGTGATGGGATGTGCCTGAGGAAACACAGCTAGAGGGACCAGGATATGGCAGCTGGAGCCAAGATGGAAAAACTTGTAAATTGAAATTCCACCTCTGCCAGTTCTTGGCTGTGTGGACTTGGGTGGGCCAGGTTGCCTCCCTTAGCCTCAATTTCCACATCTGTAAATAGGGCCAATTCCACGGGCCTGGCTGGGTAGCTTTCAGGCGTAGAGATGCTGCTGGCCAAGCCTGGCCTGGAGCTTGTTCGTGGGAGGGGGCTGACTTGGTTGGGTGCGGCAGGGGTGGTATGCCTGCTCTCGGTGGGCACTGCCACGTATTTCTCTGTGGAGCATGGCCAGGGATGCTCTGTGACCTTTCTCACCTCCAGGAAGGAGCAGAGGCAGAAGGGAGGGGAGAGATGGGGAGAACCCGAGAGTGCTCTCATGTGGGGGCGTAGGCTTGCCGCCCAGCTGGGTCTGGGTGGGCCAAAGAACATCCAGGAAGTGGGGAGGGGCCTGTTGGGGTGGTGGTGGGGATTCAGGCCTGGCTCCCTTCACCCTACATCACAGCTCCAGGGTGTAGAGCTGAGACCAGCCTCTGAGATGGTCCCTTCTGACCTCCTTAGCCTCAAGGTGGGGAAGCTGAGGCCCAGAGAAGAGACATACTTTGCTAAAGCCCCACCAGAGCAGGCGGGTGTTCAGGCCACCGTAGAGTCACCTCCGTGAACAGGGGCATGGCTGCTGCCCTCTCCAGACTGGGTCCCCACATCTGGCACGTCAGAGGTGCTTGAGAAGTGATTACTGAGTGACTTCCTGTGGTAGGAAGAGCACGTGGGCCGGGAGTCAGACCGGCTGGAACTCTGTCTCTGCTTGGGGTCCGCGCCACTTCTCTGGGTGCGCTGCCTCCCTTTCCTGAGCCTCTGTCTCCCAAAATAAGGCCACAGATCCAGCTGGTAAGTGCTGATCGGGAGCCTGAAACCAGGTCTGCTAGGTTCCAGGGCTGAATTTTCCCATGACACCCTCCTGGTTCTTTTACATACCTGTTTCCCTCACTCATTCATTCACTCATTCCTCCGCTCATTTAGGAAGTATTCATCTAGCGCTTAGTATGCCCCAGGTGTTGTTCTGGGCTCCATGGATACCGCAGTGAAGGAGGCAGAGGAGGCCCTGCCCTCAGGGGGTGTATGTTCTAGAAGGGGGAGACAGGCAGTAAAGAGACACGTAGGACAGGAATGTGTAAGTATCCTATAAAAGGAAGACTATGACGGGTAGATGGAGGCAAGCGGGGGAGGGCTGCCTTAGATAACATGATCGGGAGTGGGGAGATGCCGTTTTGTGTGACACCCGAGAAGAAGCGTGTCATGCGGAGTCTGAAAGAATAATGCAGGAAAATGTGGAGCGTGGCCTCTCTCAGGCCACAGGCCGTGGGCCTGCAGAGGACCTGGTGGAAGGGGAGTAGAAGGAAAACAGGTATCAACCGGTCCCAGACTGCCCAAGCAGGCCCTGGGGGCTTGGTGTCTGCAAGCCAGACCGTGGGGGGCAGGGCGCCCCACCAGCTGCCTCTGCCTTCCAGGTGAAGCAGATCATGGAGGAGGCCGTCACTCGGAAGTTCGTCCACGAAGACAGCAGCCACATCATCTCCTTCTGTGGTGAGTCAGTGGCCCGTGGCCTTGAAAAGTGGCTTCTTCCTCTGGGGGCTGCCCTCGGGAAGCGGCGTGTCTGAGCAAGGTTCCTCTCGCCGCTTTTTTACTTTCTATCTGAAGTTATTTTCAGATTCCAAAGGGACTTCCTTAGCGAGCTGGGGAATACAGAAAAGCCTAGAGGAGAAGTTACGCATGACCTCTGTACCCGTTAAGGGGTCACCGTGAAGGGGTCACCATGGTTAACAGGGGAGGCCTGACTCCCCCTCCTTGGGCTTAGTTCATGCAGGTCCTGCCCCTGGCAACCGTGGTCTGGCGTCTGAGAAACGGTTTCCCTGTCCTTTCGTCACTCTGCCTGTGTCTATTGCCAAGTGAAGGAAGAGATGGGCAGGGACTTAAAAAAAAAAAAAAAAAAACGGAATTAAGTCAGAGCTATGGACACACCCTGAGGGACATGTCCTGCTGGGTCAGCGGAGGAGGCAGGACCAGGGCTCGGAGCGACTCGGACTCCTCCTTGAGCTGCACTTACAAGGGCAGAAATAGCCGCACTGCCAGGCTCTGACCCCACATTCCTAATGGCTAGAGAGACATGCGTTCCGCGTGTCCCCGAACGAAGTCAGGACTCAGCTCATAATCAGTGTCTATGTGTAAGTGGGCGAGTTCCTTTTTCCTCCCGAAAGCTATTTACTTATTTGTGACTGCAGGGTCTCGTAATGAAGGGCATGCTGTAATTTGTCCCTCACGGTCTTGGCCGCATGGAGAGGCCCATCAGCTTCCGTCCAGCTGACTGGGGATGCCACCTGTGGGCCTGTGACGTGCTGAGCACACACCTTGACCTGGGAGCCCACTGGCATCAGTTCAGCCCCTTGCAGCCAGGCCGACCTGGATTCAAATCCCCCCTCTGTCACTTCTTTGCTGGTGGGCTTGGCAAGGCCTTGTTTTGTAAAGTGGAATATGTTTATGTAAATATATAGGTATGTGTGTGCATGTAGAGATATAGATACACAGAGATACACATGTGTGTACATACACATGACAGTGGTGTGCTATATACATATATACACACACATGTAAATATAAATATGGGGGTATAGACACACTTGGCTCTTTTTTCACCTGGACAATTTTATCTGCCAATAGTATGCATTCAGGAATTGCTAACATACCTGTCGATTAAAGACCTGCAGCAGTAGAGAGTGCTAACTCCGATCAGAGTTGCTGAGGGGGAGTCTGGGGCCCCGACTGGGCCCAACGGGCCTCCCTGGGGTCCATCGCCCCCGCGAGCCACCAGCAGGGTCAGACGTCGTGCACAAAGCCGGAACAGTTGGTCACTTACTGTAACACAGACCAATGAAAGTGCTGTGTGTGTCTGCAAAAACGAAGACCTTTAAGAGATCCTCACCCAGAATATTTGAAGCCCATGGGCCACTAGGCAGCGTGTGGACATTCATTCAGCACGACGTCGTTGCCAACAAAAAACGGAGACGTGCAGTTAAACCAGAACTTCCAGTGTTTCTCTCGTGCGCGACCTGAGCTTGGCTGGGCTGTCGCTGGCGCACTGTCTGTGAGATGGCGCTGAGCAGAGCTCTCCCGTCCTGGACTCTGTCGCAGGGGTTAGGTAAGGCAAGCCTGAACACTGGTCTGACACCCCGCAGGAGCCCAGTACGGAGGAACTCTTACCATGTCCTCACTCTTACCGTGTACTCACTCTGTCCCATAAACGTTGACCGGAGTGAGCTTGCAGTCTGCTGAGTAGGACAGAAGGTGAGAAGATACTGAGTAGCGGGCTCCTGAAACTCCCAGAAGTGACAGTGAAGCCGTCAGAACAGTCTGCACAGGGCCCGTTTTCAGAAAGGGACACGGAGGCTCACAGAAAGAAGGCCATCTGCCTGAAGTCACACAGGGAGCGAGTGGCAGAGCCCAGGCTGCCCCCAGAGCTGGGAAGGGCCTGTAGAGCAGACAGAGAAATGGCAAATGCCGGCTGAACCCGCTTTCAGAGGTCCTCCATGGAAGCGAGAGGGCTGTGGGCACACCTGGGACTCTGGCCTCCGTTTGAACCCCAGCTCCATCGCTCACTTGCTGCAGCTCTGGGCAAATCAGCTCACCTCTCGAATCTCAGTTTCCACATTTGAAAAATGGGGATGGTTGTCCCTGATTGGGGTGGGGCTTGAAGGAGATCATTGTGTCAGCTCTTCCTGGACTCACAATAGTGATGATGATGATGATGATGTGATTCTTTAATTCTTTAACGCAGATAAAGCTCAACAGCCCTGAGGTCCAGTCTCCCCATCAACAGGAGGCATGGGTGACAGTCGTAAAGCACTCACTGTCTACCTGCTCTGGGCTGAATGCTTTCCGCGCGTTTTCCCACCTCCTGTAACAGCAGCCTTACGCAGTCAATGCTCACACTGTGCCCATTTCACAGGGGAGGAAGTGGGCTCAGGGAGGGGCGGGCATTGCCCTGGTGGCAGCGCTGGGTAGGGGCTGGGAGCAGCTGTGAAGAGAGATGGTCTGACCCTGGGCAGTGCGTGTGGGTCAGCCCTGAGCTCTCTCCCTCCTTGTCCGGGGTGGAAGGTAAAGAGGCACACCTGCTTTCCCCTGTGATGTCATCAGAAGGCTGTGATTCGGGGCATCCCGGACTCTGCACGGTGCCTGTGTGACTGGAACCCTAGCCCAGCTGCGTGATGGGGAGCGTGGGCAGTGAGGGCAGTGAGGGAGTGAGGGCCCGCTGACCATCGTGTCCCCGCAGCGGCTGTGGAGGCCTGTGTCCTGCATGGGCTGCGGCGGCGGGCAGCTGGCTTCCTGCGCAGCAACAAGATCGCGGCTCTCTTCATGAAGGTGGGCAAGACCTTCCCGCCTGCCGAGGAGCTGAGCCGCAAGGTCCAGGACCTGGAACAGCTGATCGAGAATGCGTGAGTGCAGAGCAGGGGGCAGGCTGGGGCAGTGCCCCCGGCAGGCCATGCTCCTTCCCAGGCTCTGTGAGATGGGGCCTCCCAGCACCCTCTCCGCTCACCTTCCTGCTCCTTCGCCCCGCCCCAGGGCCTTTGCTTATGCTGTCCTCTGCCTAGTGCACATCCCTCATCTTCCATGGCTGCTTCCTTGTCATCACCCAGGCCTTTCCCTAGCTAGGGGTACATTCCAGCCCTCACCCCACATCTCTTTCATACCACTTGTATATTTTCTCCCCAGTGGTTATCACCATCTGTAATTATTCATTTGTTTGCTATTTATTTGATTGTTGTCTGTCTCCCCCTTTTGACTGAACTCCATGAGGACAGGCATTATATCTGTGTTATTGCCCATTATGTCCCCAGCGTCAGGGAGAGCCTAGCGCCTGGGAAATGGCCAAGAACGAGTGTTGGAGTGAGGGCCTGCTATGAGCCAAGCCCTGTTCTGAAGGCAGCACAACCAGCGTGTCATAGAACAAATGTGACCTCTGTTCACATGGGCCTCCCGTGGAAACACCATGGCAACCACTGAGTGGGGAGGTGGCTTCGCTCCCTCGTCTTCGGGGCTGATTGTATGTGTTGGGGGGAGGCTCCTGGCCTGGCGTGTGTCCATAAGCGCCTCCCATCAGAGTCCTGACCACACAGCCAATCCCCCAACCTGGAGCCTGGTCAGGGATGGCAGATAGGTGTCAGCTCCGGTTCGTGTTAGTGGCTGCCTGGAGGATGGTGGTGTGAAAAATTCAGAAGCTGTGATTGGGCTTCTGCGGAAAGAGTGCATGGATCGATTAACCATGTCTGTTATGGGCAAGGGAAGGAGAGAGGCATGCATGCCATGTGCTTACCATGTCTGCCATGGGTGCTCACCCCCCTTCACCGGATGAGAAATGGCCCTTTCCTTCTCCTTCAAGCCCTGCCTACCCAGGGCTGCTGGCCAGAACTGCATGATGGGCAGGGCTCTGGACTGGGCATTGCCAGCCCCCACGTGGTATCTGCATCCTCAGCCACCTGGTCCTCAGGTGCCTTCCAGTCCATCTGCTAAATTCCCAGGTGTTGCTGATAAGTTCTTAAAGGGGTGGGTTTCCATGGGCCTTCCCTAGTATTGGGAATGACTTGTTAATGGAGGCATTAGAGATACCCGTGCCAGGGGGTACGGGGGAGCCATCATTCATTCATGCAGTCACTCAGGTATGCACATTGGTACGGAGCCCCTCCTGTGTGCCAGGCACTGTGCCTGGCCCTCCAGATGCAGACATGAAGAGGAACCATTCCTACCCTGTGGTGGACTCTCGGGAAGCATTATATTTTAAAAAATAATTGGATCACTTAGCCTGTGCCCTTAAGGTCACATGCGGAGGGGAAGACAGAACAGTGAGCAGGAAGTTGTGCTTCAGAGTCTGAGGGGCACAAGTCCTCCCCCAGCTCTGGCTGGTCCGAGAGGGCTTCCTGCAGGAGGGGTGTCCTCGCTCAGACCTAAAGAGTGAGTGTGGGGCGGGGAGGGAAAGCAGGAAGAAGCAACAGCTTGGGGCACGTCCTCAGATGGGAGCTGATGGCATCCTTTCCAGCAGATAGGTAGGTAGATAGGTAGGTAGATATTGAGAGAAATATCAGTGTGAGATTCTGGCCTACCCACCAACAGTGTATGAAAATGTCTCACCACACCTTCACGCTCACTGGGTATTATTTTCTCAAGTGTTTCCCCATTTACCAGGAGCAACATAGTTTGTTTTAGTTGCCACTTCTTTATTTCCTAATAAAGGTTGAACATTTTTCTATTTGCATATTGCTCTTGTTGGATTTTCCATTTTATAAATATCTTTTTTCGTTTCCTGACCTCATAGGCGAAACCAGATCCAGGGCCTCCAGGAGAATGTGCGGAAGCTTCCCAAACTGCCCAACCTGTCCCCACTTGCCATCAAGCACCTGTGGATCCGCACAGCCTTGTTTGAGAAGGTCCTGGACAAAATTGTGCATTACCTGGTGGAAAACAGCAGGTGAGCTGGGTGCACTCTGCCTCCACCTGCTGGCAGTCTTGGGAATTGCACGCCCGTGCGCCTGGATATTTGAATGTGAACTGGACTAGCTTAGATCCTTGGGAATATTCAGTTGCTTAACAGCAATGGAGGACCTTCGCGTTCGGAGTGGGGTATGAGGGTCTTGAGATCCGAGTGATCTTCCTTCTCCAGTGAATTAAGCCCACAGTCTCCTCGCTAACCATGTGGCCAGAGGGAAATCACTCAGTTTCTCTGCACCTGTTTTCTCTCTTGGTGACTAGGCCAGGGTTTGCCACCACTCTCGAGAAGGCTGAGGAGAGGAGTGGTCATATTTTTTACCTTTTTCTTAGATAAGTCCCTTTAACGTTTCAAAAATACGAACAGTAAAATGACAACAAACTCCCAGCTATTAACAACCGAACCTAAAAAAACAAAAAACAAAAACAAACTAAGCAAACAACTAGAACAGGAACAGAATCACAGAAATGGAGATCACATGGAGGATTATCAGTGGGGGAGTGGGTGGGGGAGAGAGGGGGAGAAAGTACATAGAATAAGTAGCACAAATGGTAGGTAGAAAATAGACAGGGGGAGGTTAAGAATAGTATAGGAAATGTAGAAGCCAAAGAAGTTATATGTACGACCCATGGACATGAACTAAAGGTGGGAATGCGGGTGGGACAGGGTGTGCAGGGTGGAGGGGAATAAAGGCGGGGGGGGGGGAGGGGAATGGAACAATTGTAGTAGCATAATCAATATAATATATTTTTTAAAAAAGGAGCTGGCCAGTACCCAGCATCTGGGAAGTACAGGGGGACTCTTTCTGCATTTTCTCTCCTGACTCAGAATTACCTGACATAGAGTTTTATAGAAGGGGTCCTCTAGGCGAGCATTTGTCTGTGTAGTCATCTGATCAGTGCGTGAGGACCTCCTGCAATACTGTGAGCCAGGCACTAACCCAGATGTTGGGGTACATTGGTCCTACCTATAATGCTGGTCCAGGAGCAATGGGGAGCCCTCGAAGAGTCTATAATCTGAGACTCCTCACAGCCAGCACTTCTCAGCCAGAGAGAGAGAGAGAGATGAGAATCGCCCCATCTTTTGGTATATGAAAGTATCTGTTTAACTACATCTTCACGCACAGTAGGTACTGTCATCTTTTATTCTTTGCCTGTTTGCAAGGAAAATAGGTGTGAAAGTACAGAGCAGAGTCTTTCCCCGCATCATGCTCCCATTGTAGCAGATAAAACAGTCAAGTAATAAATATTATAAAGACAGATGGGTGGTGTTTAATCTCCTCCAGGTGGTCATGGCAAGTGTCCTTGAAGGTGTGACAATTCAGCTTCCAGTTGAAGGGTGTGTAGGCATTATCCAGGCAAAGGGGGTGGGGAAAAGTGTTCCCTGCTGAGGGAACAGTGAGTGCAAAGGCCCTGAGGCAGGAGAGGAACTGAAAGAAATGTAGGCTCTAGGGCTCCACCTTCGGAAGGTTAATCTCTTCACCTTCATGTAAATTGTGACATGTCTCTGCCCCCTGCCCCGTAATAGGTCCAGGGCCTCTGAAGTTACTGCTTTTGGTGGATGGCCTTGTGTTTTCCTACTGAATAAATCAGTCAAAAGGAGTTAGTAATTACTTAAGCAGCAATACCAACCTCCTGTTGTTTCATTAAACTTTTTGTTTTGAGTTTTAAACTCTCACAGAAGTTGCAACATTAGCACGGAGAGTTCTTGCCTCCCCTCAGTGAGATTCTACATAACCAGAGTACCAGTCTCAAAGCAAGAACATTAGCACAGTACTGTCACCTGAACGATAAACCTCACTTGGGTTTCACCAGTCTTTGCACAGATTCGCATTTGTTGCTGGGTGGCTCTATGGAGTGTCAGTGCGTGTGTTGTTTCACGTAAGCAACACACTCAGGATGAAGGGCTGTTTCAACGAAACCCGTCACCCCAGAGAAACCCCCTCAGGTACCTTTACAGTCACATCTTGCTCCCAGCCCTCCCTGCGATTTTTAAGGTAGCAGGTACAAGGTTTATGGTCACGTAACCTCTGACTTTTGGAAGGGAAATGGAATGATGGCGTGGAAAGTGTCTCAAAGCACCATCTTCAGATCCAACACCCGAGTAAAATCACAGTGGCGTTGCAGCCACTGAGCGACACCGTCCCGGTGTCAGGGCCTGTGCTGTTGCGCACGTGCAGGCTGACAGTTAACCTTCCTGCAGCCTGGGCACAGCCAGGTGAGTTCTGTCCTCCTTCCTATTTCGTCCTGAAGCGCAGAGAGGCTAGTTGCCCACCCAGGGGCACCCCGGAGGGAGGGAGTGGCCGAGCTGGGCCCCCATTCAGGTGGTAGGACTCTAGACCCTTCGTCGCCCACCCTCAGCTACAGGAGGGGAGGAGCCATGCCAGCTGGTTGTAGCCCATGCCTGCACCTGCCTGCTGTGTGGCCTCCAGCAAGTTACTTACCCTCTCTGAGCTGAGATCCCTCAGGAGGTCAGAACCAGGCCCTTTCCAATGCTAAATTCTGTTACTGTCTAGACTGTGTGAAGTTTGCCAAGACTTAGAAACCACTAGAGAACAACTCAAACAAAAACCAAAAACATTCAGCCCGCACACTGCAGTATTTATCGATGGCTTCACATGTAGTTTTGAAGAGTCAGAAGCCAGGGGGCATTTTTGAGTGTTCCAGCCCAGCATTGCCCACGTGAGTTATCTGGACAGGAAGGCCTATTAATACAGCCTTTGGGATAACCACAGCTAAAAAGCATTTTATTGCCTCAATAACATTAGAAGGGTAGATATCATCTGTGCCTCTAAATGACTTCCTGTCTGAAATGGAAGATGTGGTAGAAGCAGATAGAACCCGCCAGGCCTCGGCAGCCTTATATAATGGTTATTCCTACTACCTCATTGAGGCTTTTGTTACGGCCGTGTATTAAGCAGTCGCATGCCCAACGCTGTGCTAAACGAAGTGCCTCACATCTGTTGTCTCCCTCGAAAGTCCTTCCAACAACCGCAGGAGATACACTATTATCCGCAGTTCACAGATGGGGCAGCTGAAGCTTACGGAGGTAACCCCCTGGCAAGAGGGGCCATAAACCCAGTCTGTCTGCTCCTAACCACCAGGCCATAGTGGATTGTGCGCCATCTGCTGGTCACCTCCCAAACATGCACGCTCTTTCCTCCTTGCTAGCAAATACTATGAAAAGGAAGCGCTCCTGATGGACCCCGTGGATGGCCCCATCCTGGCGTCTTTACTGGGTGAGTGGTCCGGTCCTCTGAGCTGCCTTTAAATTTCTAATCTTGGCCCCCGGGGCACCTCCTAAAGGCCTCTCCTCTCCTTCTAGTCTCCCCCATCAAAACTTACCTGTTCCTTGTCCCTTACTCCCAGCATCTTGTGCTGGCGTCTCCTTAGCAGGACCCTGGAGCCTCGTAGCTGGCTGGAGGGGAGGGGCAGTGGAATGAGAGCCCATCCGGCGGTCGATGGGAGGGCAGACTTTCTGGGGCGGGGGGTGCCAGCACCTGTCTGCTCTGCAGTGGGCCCCTGTGCGCTGGAGTACACCAAGATGAAGACGGCCGACCACTTCTGGACCGATCCCTCCGCTGACGAGCTTGTCCAGAGGCACCGCATCCACAGCTCGCACCTGCGACAGGACTCGCCCACCAAGCGTCCAGCCCTCTGTGTGAGTGGGGTAGGCAGTGGGACCCTGTGGGGGGTCAGGCTGAGTTCCCGACTTGACATGGGGACGGGATGGAGTGGGGCCTTGGAGTGGGGCCTTGAAGGTCCCTCCAGGCCTCATTCCCTCCCTCCCCCCACACTGCCAGATCCAGAAGAGGCACTCGAGTGGCAGCATGGATGACCGCCCATCCCTCTCTGCCCGTGACTATGTGGAGTCCCTGCACCAGAACTCCCGGGCCACCCTGCTGTATGGCAAGAACAATGTTCTCGTTCAGCCGGTGAGAGTTCGTCCCGGGCCCAGATCTTCCACTGGGGGTCTGGCTCCATGTTATAGAGAAGTTCCCTCTGGCTCCATGTTGCTCATTCATTCATTCATCCATCCACCCACACATCTATTTATTCACCTGCCAATATGTCCTCTATCCATTTGTTCTCCATATGCCAGTATTTCCATTTACCCATTCATTCGTCCACATGCCAATGTTTCCTGCTACCGAATCCACCCGTGCATCCATCCATCCTTCAATATCTCCAGCCAGCCAGCCAGCCACTTCTCTTCCAGTCTCTGTGTCCACCATCCCTGTTCCTGCGTTTCCTACCATCCCTTCATCCATGTGCCTGTATTTATATGCATTCACCCATCCATCCATCCGTTTGTCCATTTATTTGCCAGTCCATCTGTCCTTCTACCTGTTCACTCAGCTATCTGTCCATTCATTCTCTCTCATTATTATTCACTCATTCGGCAAACATTTATACAGAGCCTGCTAAGTGCTAGATGCTTAGGATAGCAAAATAAACATCTTCACAGCTGATATTTATTAAGCACTTTCTATGTGTCAGGCACTGTGCTAAATGCTTTTAATTGCATCAGCTCATTTAAACCTCACCACAACCATCTGAGGCCGGTGCTGTTATCATAAATGGTAACACTGAGCTCACACAGGTGGAGTAAGGAACAGAGTTATTATTTGAACTCAGGCCAGCTAGTGCCAGAGTCTCTGCCACTTTCCAGTCACCCCCTGTGCCGCTGCACTGGGCCAGGCCCGGGGATGGGAGATGAGGAAGCATGTGAAGCCGCTACCCTCACGGGATAACTCCCGGGCTGTCCCCTTCCCGGCAACTTGGGGATCGGTGTAGCATTTGGGCTCGACTGAGAGGCGGTGGAGGGAGAGCTGTCCCTCACTTCAGCTCTGTGGTCACGGTTCCGGTCGCTGGGGGCCCCTGGGCAGGTCATGTCTCTGTCTGAGCGCCAGTGTTCGATCTAGCGGGCGCGAGACCCTATTTCCTGAGGCCTAAGGAGCCGTGAATTTAATATAGAACGTTTTTAAACGTAGTCATCAGGAAATTAACGTCGGATTAAATTACATGCAATGTTTCTCTCACTACTTGAAAATTGTATTTTATACTTTTTGGAAGAGCTCTTTGAGATTTATTTGGATATAGTTTCTTAAAATAATAACATTACTCTTGGAACTGTACACACGGGAAAATAGAACTGAAATACATTAGTTAAGATGGTCCTAAAACTGCCCTGCCTGGTGTGGCTCAGTGGATTGAGTGCCAGCCTGTGACTGAAAAGTTGCTGGTTCGATTCCCAGTCAGGCCACGTGCTAGGGTTGCGGGGCAGGTCCCCCGTTGGGGGTGTGTGAGGCAACTGTTTCTCTCTCACACAGTCCGTGATGTTTCTCTCCCTCTCTCTCTCCCTCCCTTCCCCTCTCTCTAAAAATAAATAAGTAAAATCTTCTTTTAAAAAAAGATAGTCCTAACCCTACATTTCAGGATCCCATTTTCTGTATCACTCTCTGACTTAGAGCCATTGTCCTTATTTTTCCACCAAGTATCATTTTCGGTTCCATCAGGAGAAATGGTCAACAAACTATAGCCCGTGGGCCAAATTCAGCCCTGCACCTGTTTTTATAAAGTTTTATTGAAACCCAGCCACGCCCACTAGTTTACATATTGTGTGTGGCTGCTTTCATGCTGTAGTGGCTGATCCTGTACTGCTTGCACAGCCAGAAACATTCCCTGCCCGGCCCTTCACAGAAGGAGCTGGCTGACCCTGACCCAGAGCACAGGAGGGGTGGCATTTCTTGCAGGTGATGCATTCAGTTGTTGATTTTCCAAAAAGTCTCATATTGGGGGCATCCCTGCAGGTCCCGGCCTTTCCACACACACAGTAACTGTTCGGTCCGAAGCTGAATGGCATGTAACCTTTTTGAAGACATTGTAAATAGCACCTGCACTGCGCATGTGCAGTGACCACCATGCACAAAACTTAACGGAAGTGACAGTGTGAACAGCCGTGACCCAGTTTGTGTGAGATCAGACAATGCCCATGTCAAGTGGGGAGAGGCTGCTGATTATAAGGTGCATCCTCATTTCAGGCACGTTGAGATGGGAGCTTACGGTGGATGAAGGACGCACCATGCTCCCCCTGGGGCTGCAGGCTCGGGTGGGGAAACTGACAATGTGTGTGACCCTGAACCGTGCTGGATGCATACCAGCTGCTCAGTAAATGTGTCTCCAAATGTCATTGAGGTGAATTTGGGGGAGGGGCTGTCACCTCTATGGGTGAGGCTTGGAGACACCCCTCTCCACCAGCCCCCCACTTGGGACACCGTAGAGCAGGTGAGAAACTGGAGGCACATTGGGAAGATGGAGGGTCAGGCTGCCGGGATATTGGGGGAAGGGCTTCTGGGTAATGTCCAGGGGAGGGGCCGTAGCTCTCGGCCGTCATATTTTTTCTTCCTGAGGACTAGCTAAAATGATGGTAGAAAAAGGTCTCCTGCTTTGGAAAGTGGGATGTTGAGAGGGGCAGAGGTCCTTCCTGGTCCTGAAGAATCCCCCAGCCCCGCCCTTGCAGCAGGGCCCCTGGACCTCAGAAGGGAAGCGTGAGTGTCAGAGCACTGGGGGTGGGCAGCTTTTATAGCTGGACCTCTAGAGCCCGTCCTGGGTGGTTGGCTGCAAACGGCTTTGCTTAGTGTGGCCGCTTAGCAGGAGGCTTAGGGTGTTCCAGATGACCATGGCTTGGAGGAAGTGACCCGACCCCTGGGTTCCGGTCGTGTTCACCGTGGACTCTGACCCTACCACCCAGAAGGCCTGAGTCCTTCTCTCTCTGCAGAGGGACGACATGGAGGCCGTCCCGGGATACCTGTCCCTGCACCAGACAGCTGACGTCATGACCTTGAAGTGGACGCCCAACCAGCTGATGAACGGGTCTGTGGGAGACCTGGACTATGAGAAGAGGTAGGGCACCAGGTCCCTCCCCTCCCCTCGGCACAGGGACACTTGTGCCCTGTCCCTTGGGCCCTGACCCTACCTGCTGCTCCATTTGGTTGTTGCAGCCACTTGGCCCAGCCTCTCTGTGGCGGTGGCCTCATGGGTAACTGAGGGACTGGGGACCATCCGGAAACCCACTGGAAGAATCTTAGGGTGTGGGAGTCAGGCAGATCGTGGCCAAAAGACAACCCAGAAATATCTTAACAAAGATTTCACAAGCCCCAAAATGGCAAATATTCTGTTATCTGCTGCCACCTTTCCCATCACTCAATGCGAAAGGGAGGCAGGAAGTGTCGGTTGGCAGGCATCTGGTCCAGGGCTGTCTCCTCTGATATCCTGGATTTATGAGACCCAGCCAAGGCTTGGGGGCCATGCTCCAAAGAAGCTTGGGACTGGGAACTCCCCACTACAGTGCCTGTGTCCCCGGCACAAGTAGGGACGGGTTTAGGAAGAGCAAAGGGAAGCCACTGGGCAAAGGTGTGGTGGACGGTTTCAGCTTGAGGAGTCTTGGCAGCTGGAGGGGAGGAGAAGCCCTGGCGTCTGCTGCTCTGAGTCCACATCTGGTCTTACGTTCCTTTACATTGTCCTGCTTTCTCAAAATCATTTGAGTAGGAGAGTTTCCAACATAAAGGCAGGTAGGACTTGAGTACCTGTCACCCAGCCCCAACAGCCGTCCACCCAGCCTTCTGCTCTGTGTACCGTCCTACAGCAGCAGGCAGAGGTCACAGGATTTCATCTGTAGATCTGCATCTCAACGGAATGAGGGCTCTTCAGGGAGCCTAACCAGAGCTCTAGTCTTGTGCTCTGTTTACTGTTAAGCTTCAGTGTGAGTGACCCTGGGCCTTGGTGTGGTGAATACTATTCTCTAAGCTGGTCACTCCCTGTGCAGAGGTCACCATCTGTCCTCAGAGAGGGTCAGTGGCAGGTGCAGTTAGTTCTAAGCTGGGCCACAGCATTCGGCTCCAGCCTGACCCCATAGTGTGGGCCAAGGGGGTGCTCCAGGCCTGGAACATTATCTCAGCTTTTTTATCTTAAACCTGGGTATCGGGCCTTCCCTGACCTCACAGCTGAGTTCAGACCACATGGAGCCCTGAATCTCCTTTGTAGCATTTACAAGATCATGGTCAAACTCTATGCCTCCTCGTATATGGACTGTCTGACCCTCTAGCCTCAGCTCCGTGGAGGCAAGGACACGGCCCTGCCCACGTCTTCCCCCCAGCACCTGCCCTAGACTAGCACAGGTGTGCAGGTCACCTTTGTGAAATGAGGCAGGGAAGTCAGGGCACCTGGATCCATTCATTAAATATTAACTGAGTGCCTACTATGTGCTAGGTACTGAGCCAGGTACGAGAGAGACAGGAATTACATAAAAGGGAAGGAAAATCTTTGCCTTCTCAGAGCCTACATTCTATTTACATTATACTGAAAGAGACACAAATAAGTAAATGGATAAGTGTATGTTATGGGACCAAGTTTTTGCTTAGTCCTCACCTCTCTGGACAGCCAGGGATAGGTACATCAGCCCCTCTCTTTGAGCCTCAGTTTCCCCTTTCTGTCAAATCGGGGACTGGACAAGATGACCTTCCCAGAACTGGAGGAGCCCCAAAGGGTCTGCATGCAGGGCAGCCTCAAGCACTGAGGTGTCGCCAGCATCGAAGCCCCAGGACTCGTGTGTAGGCTGGACCTGAGCCCAGAACTGTGTGGGCGGGAAACCTTTGATGCCGTTGTTGGAGAGGCACTGGACCAGGTGACTGCCAAGCCCCCTCCTGCTCCGCAGCCCGAATCATCAGGGACCCCCGGTGTCTGCATCATCTTTTCCTCCGTGAGCAAGGTCATGGCAGGCACAGATGTAGTCCCAACTGAACCTGCGCTTTCAAGGGCACTGACGATGGGACGAAACACTTCCCCAGCCTTGGGCTCTGAGACCCCATCTCTCCTTGGTACCCTCCCTTTCGGGCACCTGGAGCTCAGAGAAGAAAAATAGTTAGGGGTCAGAAATGTGGGTGTTAGCATGTGCAAAAGGGGGTACCCAGGGGATTCAGTATCTCTTTGGGGACCACGGGGCAATGAAGCTAAGGGGCGAATTCCTCGTCTGAAGAGATTCAAGGCCTCTCGCCCTTTTCCCATGAGCGCTCCCTCTTGCACAGCAAGCAGCGTAACTTCCCATCTGAGTTTCTTAACGTTCGAGAGGAGATACCGTCGAAGAGGTGGGTGTTTGGGCCCTGGAGTCCGGTGGGCTTGGCTCGAATCTCAGCCCTGCCACGTGGAGCAGCGGCAGCCCTCGCACAGTGCGGCTGGGACGACCGCCCTACCAGCCCGTTCGGAAGTTTTTTAACATATCCTTATTGTATGATGGACGCCGTGAAAACATGTAAAACAGAAACTCCGTTCTTGCTCCTTCCCACTTGAGTGGCCTTGGACAGTCACCTTTATGTCCCTGTGCTTCACTTTGTTCACCTATAAAACGGTGATGTGGTCACAGAACCCCCGCACGGCGCGTGGAGAGGAGTCCGTGAGAAAACGCATGCAGAGCCCTCAGCAGGAAGCCCGGCACCTGGAAAGGCCTCTCCACCACGGAGACTTGGTGGGCTCAGAGTTCCTTCTCACTGGTGTTGGTGGGAGTTGGAAAGTTGCTTTGTTTCCCCGGAATCCTGGGGCCTAGCATTCACCACCCACTCTGTGCATGTACGTTCGCTGAGCATCTCGCAGAAGTGAGCAAAACCTAGCCCCCCTCCAGGCGTGCCGTGCCCCCTGGGGAGATGACGAGAAAGCAGGCAATTGCAACCCTGTGTGATGGGCCCGGTGTGGGCACCAGGGAAGGTCCTGGCCAAGGCTGGGCTTGGGAGAGGCTCCGCAGAGGCTGCTACTCTAAATACGCTTGTGTACTTGACCTTCCCCCGAGGACATTCACTCCATGGACCCTGAGGAGGCTGGTTCTGGTACAGACCAATACAGGAGGCCTTTAGAGCTCCTACTCCAACTTCCTCATTTCACAGCTGGGGAGACTCTGAGGCCCAGAGAGGTGGAGGGACTGGTTCAGTGGAGGTGTCGGAAGTGGGATTCAAACCTAGTCTGACTTTGAAGCCCGTGTTAGTTTGGGTCTTCCAAGAAGCAGGCGCCAAGCCCGGATTGGATGTGCGGGTGGGGCAGTGAGCGTGCTCAGACCTCAGAGCTGCTCTGACCCTGGGAGGGAGGAGGGGGAGGAAGGAGGGCTGGGCAGGAAGAGCCTCGGACAGAGTGCAGTCCTGAGAACGTTTGGCCAGAGTCCCCTGTCGCTCAGGAATAGGCCGACACTGGCATCTCTGCACGCTCCATCCTGGCCGGGAGGAAGTGTGGCCTTGGCACAAAGCTGGTGGTGCACCCAGAGGGTGGCCTCTGAAGCCGTTGGTCAGCTCTGCTCCCCACAGCGGGGTCGCGTGAAGGACACCCGAGCAGTTCCTTCCTGTGGCTGCCACCAAGCCCGAGTTCCTGTGGCCCCACCTCCCATTGTGTTCAGAGGAGAAAAACAGTCTGTTTCTAGATAGCATAGGCTTTGAGCTGAAAATGGTGAACCTGAGTAAATCACAGGGGCCATTAGCCAAGTGCTTTTTTAAGGCGTCAGTGCCACATTGAGCCCTTCCAAACACCTGATTCCATTGAACCCACACAGCAACACCATGTGGTGCGTATTCTCATCATCCCCACTTTCCGAGGAGGAAGCTGAAGCTCGGTGAAGCCTTCAAGTCACACTACTAGGACCCGTGAAGTCAAGGCTGTTGAGTGGCTGTCCCAACTCCTGCCCATGGACATAGGGTAGCCTGAAGTTAGGGTCAGAGTTAGTCAAAACTCAGATACCAGTGACAGAAAACCACACCCAAGCTGACTTAAGCATTTGTGCACGTGAACTGAAAAATCTCAGGGCAGAGGCTTCAGGCAGGGCTGGATCCAGGGACTCAAGTGAGGCAGACCTGGACACTTCCCATCTCTTGTCTCTGCTTCCCTGACTGTTGACACCATTCTCAGGCAGGCTTTTTCTTGTCCCCTCACATCTTCAGACTTTTAGCATCCTGACCACTACTCACCCTGCAGAAAGGAGCCTCTCTTTACCAGTAATTCTAACATAAATCCAACAATTGAATTTTATCCATTCTGCTTGTGTTACGGCACCACCCCTGAACCAATCACTGAAGCCAGAGCAGTGGAATATGCTGATTGGTCAGGCCTCCATGGGGTGGCCATTCGTGGAGTTTGGGGGTGGAGGGTGGGTGAGGCAGGCCTCTGCCACATGGACTAGGGGCACAGGAGGAGGGAGTCCTCAGAAAGTTGGGACTGAAGAAGGGGAGGTAGAGTCTGGGAAGACTGTGATAACACATGCTGGGGACAAGTGGGTCCTGGTGGGAAGGGTAGAGGAGCCCCTGGGTGTGGTCCTCTGGCCTCCTGGGCCCTTCCCCGTGATGGAGTGGGCAGACATCCCGCAGGTCCAGCCCTCCCTCCCCTTTCAGCGTCTACTGGGACTACGCCATGACCATCCGCCTGGAGGAGATTGTCTACCTGCACTGCCACCAGCAAGGTAGGGGCCGCCGTGGGGAGCACGGGGCTGGTGTTCCATCTGGACCCCCGGCCTGCCTCGCCCCCCGTTGCCTGTGCAGCCTCCGACCAGGGGCTGCCCCTGAGCCTCGGTTTCCTCTCCGTGGGGTGATTGTGAGGATCAGTGATGTTTGTAGGGGCTCGGCATCAAACCCGGGGTGTTGGTTGCTATTACTCAGTGCTTGTAAGTGCCAAGCATGGTTCTGAAAATGTACGTGCTTGTCATTTAATCAGCACAACAATCCAGTGTTAGGGTCCCTGTCATTCCTAGTTCACAGCGGGGGAAGCAGCATGGCACAAAGACACTCAGCCTGTAAGTTCCACAGCCTAGACTTGAACCCTGGTCTTTGTTGCTCCAAAGTCAGTGCCCTGCAGATCTGGGGTTAACAACTAGAGTCCCTTTAAAGCTGCAGGGAGGTGCATTCATAACGAGCAGAGAGCCATCCTGCTTTGGAAAACAAGGGGTCTGTGGTCCACCAAGGCATAAAACATTGAAGCTTATTTAATGAGAGACCTGGGTTCAAATCCAGGCCCTGCCACTTACTAGCTGTGTGACCCTTGGCAAGATACATAACCTCTCTGAGCCTCGGCTTTATCATTTGTAAAATAGGCAATAAGGTGTCCTATGTTTTGAGTACTACAATAAGATGGCACCTTTAACGTGAGGTGCTTATATCCAGTGAGTGCTCCGTACAGGCTAGCGACAGTTAACCACTGCCCTGAGGAGGGGTCGGTCTGGAAGCGTCCACACAAAAATGGGTCCAGCAGATCTGTAGAGGGTGTTTGAGGGGCACGGGGTGTTTGGGGGCATTGGTGGGTGGCCGAAGGGAGGCCAGCCACGCTCCTCTTGACCGTGTCTACGGCCCCCAGTCAACAACGATGGTAGGTGGGCTGAAAGGGACTTGGGGGAGGTAAAACCGCCCCTGGCCTTGGTCCGGGCCTTTCCCAGAGCAAGTCCACGTGTCTGGCTCGGCGTGCCTCGGGGGATGTGCCAGCCGGGAGGGCTTGTCACCATTCCTCATAGTGACTTCCTGCTGGGTCTTCTGTGCTGGGTCACGGTGGCAGTGGACAGCGGCGGGACAGTGGTGCTGGTCAGCCAGGATGGGATCCAGAGGCCGCCCTTCCACTTCCCCAAGGGAGGGCACCTCCTGCAGTTCCTCTCGTGCCTGGAGAACGGGCTGCTCCCTCACGGGCAGCTGGACCCACCACTCTGGTCTCAGCGGGGGAAGGTGAGTGATCGTGGGGGCAAAGGGAAGCGAGGGGGTGGGGGCAGCCGTGGGCAGTGATCGTTCTTGCCCGTGGGCCGTCACGTGGCTTTATGGGCTCATGCACAGCCCACGGAGACCCTGGGGCCGTGCCGCCAGGGGATGGGTGTGTCCCAGGGACTGTGCGGCGGGACCTGCTCTTTCAGGGCAAAGTGTTTCCCAAACTGCGCAAGAGGAGCCCTCAGGGTTCCGCTGAGTCCACGTCCTCAGACAAGGAAGACGACGAGGCCACGGATTACGTGTTCAGGATCGTCTACCCCAGCCTGCAGTCCGAGTTCGGTAAGCCGCCCCGCCCCTGGGCCCAGGGAGCTGCCCGTCAGCCGGCCCTGAAACCGACTGAGGCCTTTGCAAATAGGGGACCAGAGGTCTGGATTCTGGGACCAGCAGGGGGCCTGGAATCGGGGCGTTTATATCTTGGTGGCATCGATTTTCCCCAAATGAGAACCAATAACCACCCTCTACTTAGCTGATAACGATGCTGCTGGCTGGGAGGTGGCATGGGGGAGTGGCAGTGACATGGGCTCCGGAATCCTGGTTGAACTTGGGCAAGTCACTTTAACCCTGTGCCTCAGCTTCATCATCCACAAAATGAGAGCGTTAATAATACCTATTTCATAGGGCTTCGGGGAGGATTAAATAAGATAAGGCACTGGACGCAGAGAACACCCAAGTGTTAGCTACTGTTAAGTAATTGTACTTTAATGTGTTGTAAGGCATGGGTGGCAATCACAAGGCCTGCGGGTTGAGTCTGGGCCTCCACCTTGTTCCTTGTTTAATCCTGCCCGGCACCTTGTTTCTACCCCGTGGCAGCACCGAGCTCTCGCTTAACTATTAAGGGAGTAGTTACATATATACAATCCTAAAATTACATTCGGCCCTTTGAAGGCAACCGTGAGGCTGATGTGGCCCCCAGGGAAAATGAGTTTGACACCCCTGTTGTAAGGGTGCAGTGACATGCTGAGGTAATCAGTGTAAAGCCCATAGAATAAGGCCTTGCACACAGTAGGCCCTCAATAAATGATAGAGCAGCAGAGCAGAGCACTTGGCAGTAGCACAGGAGATGACAATTATTAACATGTCCCAGCGATTTGCTGGTGACCGCTGTGAAATGGATGCCCCGTGAGTGGAGACTTGCTGTTAAGATTATCATCACTATGGGCTGTTGTTAGGAGTAAGTGAATTAATACCTGAAAGTTCTTGGAAGGAGGGCGGACATTCATTAAGCACTGTATGGATGTCTGTTAAATAAATCGTAAACAAATAGTATTACGTTATAGGTTCTTTCTGTTAACCTCATTTTATTTAACTCTCTGTGGCCCCAGTGATTCCATTTGATGGGTAATGGCTCTGAGCTTCCCTTTGCTTCAGTGGCCTCGGCTGGGCAGTGAGGGGCTCTTTTGAAAGCAGACGTCCTTCCAGGCAAGGTCAAATGAACTGTGCCCGGCCGCTTAGTACTCGCTTCCTCGTCCATCACTGAGGTGGATCGGGGTGTGGGACAGTATGGTCTTACGTGGTGAGTTAGTGTGTTTTCATTCGTGGCCAGTTGGGAGCAGAGTCCCATGTTGCTGCGTCATTCAGAGCCACAGAGTGTCCTGAAGTGTTCGTCACCATGTCCATTCCTACCCAGGATAGGGGTCTGGGGCCACCCCAGGCTGTCCATGGCTCCCAGCCCCGCCAGAGAGCTGGTGTATTCGTGAAGACCAGACGGCCCTTGGGCCACCTTCCCAGAAAACTCCCTCCACAGGGGCTCACCCTCCAACAAATTATGTGTAGGCTTCTGCTGGAAGCCAGGCTGGGTGCTGGATGTCCCTTAGTCGGGGAAGATCAACGGTAGCCTCTTTGGCCCTGCGTGTGCCAGTGAGAGAGAGGCCAGCTGTGCCCACCCCCGCTCTTCTGTGCACGCCACTCCACAGCCAGCTCCCAGACTCAGGGTCTCTTTGCCTGTGGGGTTTCTCTGGCCACCTTGGTCCCTCTGCCCATGGCTGGGGCACAGAGCAGTGCCAGGGAGTCAGGGCTCCCTGGAGCAGCCCTCAGCCAGTGCCCAGTGGGGGGTGGTGTACCAGTACCCGGCTCCCCCCTCCCCAGTGGAGAAAACTCTGAAATGTGTTCTGCCTGGCTCCCAGAGGTCCCCCAGGGAATCGAGCCCCAGTCGGCCCGGGGATAGGATCTCCGGGTCTCATCCTCTGGGTTGGAATCTCGGCTCCACCACTTACCAGCTGGGTGCTCTTGGGCATGCTGCTTAAATACTCCGGTCCTCAGTTTCCTGATCTGTAAAAGGGGTCGTGCTTGCACTCAGTAAGCGGTAGCTGTTAGTAGGAAGAGAGAGTGGGGACTTCAGTCAAAAAGCTGTGGCCGTGCCGGTTACCGCCTGGGAACCTTGGCTGAGTAAGTTGGTCATCACTCTGAGCCTCAGTTTTCTCGTCTACAAAGTGGGAGAAGAAGTGCATCCCTCGCCGGTCATTCAGGGTGATAGACACTCCTCTGCCTGGCATTGCCACTGCACAGAGGAGGCACTTCACAAATGTCACCGTTTTCTCTTCCCCTAACTGCACACAGTACCTGTGAGCTGCGGGGGGCACGGCGGGGGGAGGTTCAGGCCCCCAGGAATTGTTTCTTTCAGTTGCTGTAGCGCTCTGCCCACCTCAGACCTTCCATCTCACCAGTGCTTTTTGTCTTGTGTCTTAAGTTGTTGCCGACCCTTTGGGCAGCACGTCCCCCGTCTCCGTGGGCCCTGCCTGGATGGTGGTTCCTGTGGGCCGGTCCATGCTGGTGGTGGCCAGGGACAGTCAGTGGGCGCAAACCAGACGGGACACCACCCTCCCCATGCCGCGCTTGAAGCAGCAGCCCCCCAGTAATGTCTGGACCCCCCACTTCTGGGGCTGGGTACCGGCCACCTCTGCCATGTCGTCATTTTAGTGCTGGTCCCCGTGGAGATGGAGGCGAGAGACAATCCGCTGCCCTTGTGCAGTCCTGCCTGTGCCCTGCAGGAGGCAGCGTGGAGGGTCGTGGGCTTGGTGGGGAAGGGGTCCACTGGTGATGTCTACGGGGCGAAGGCTGGGGGCAGAGCATGCTCGCCACACCTGGGCACAGCTGATCAGCATTTCCCTGAGATGGACGAAGAACTGGGGCAGTTTTTGTAGAACATGCGGGCTTGCTGGTCTTTCTCTGTGAGCTCAGTGGAGAGTCTGCTTACGGGGGAGTCGTGTAACAAGCCACTTTCGGTGGCTCCCAAAACCTCATTCTGGAGACTGCTTTCTACCATGTCATCAGGTAGGGGCTGACCCCGTCAACCACCAAGCTCTGATGACAAATGGGACCGAGTCTGTTATGCCGCCACCCCTTGGAGCCCGAGGGAAGAGGCCAGGCGTTGCCAGCCGTCCTTGAGGACATGTGGCACGTGGGGCAAATACGCATCCTGCTGACTTGCTAGAGCGGGGCTTGGCAAATGGTGGCCTGCAGGCCAAATTCAGCCTCAGCTGGACAGCCGTGAGCTGGGAGTGGTTTTTATATAACCGAAAAAAAAAAATCAAAAGCAGAATATATTTTGTGACAGGTGAAAATGGTGTGAAACTCACATTCCCGTGCCCATAAATAAAGTTTTATTAGAACACACCCACGCTCATTCGTTTACATTTTGTTCATGGCTACATTTGCATGTGACAGCAGAGTTGAGTGGTCGTGACAGCAACCACGTGGCTCACAAGTCCAAAAATATTTTCCTCCTGGCCCAATGCAGAAAATATTTCCTGAGCCGTGGGCTAGGGAAGATAATTTTTTTGCACCTGTCTCAATCTGCCAAGAGGCCAGCAAGTTAGCTATAGAAATTACAATGTGTGCGTCCCCGGTATAAGCAGCAAGGGAAACTGAGCACTATGTCCTGGGGGCAGCTGATCAGGGGTCACCAGGAGTTAGGAGAGCAGTCAGTCTTGTGCCTTGTGGGTTCTCAAATGTGGCTGCTCTGTCAAAACGGTTTCTGAAGCCGACTCGAGGGCTGTAGTGCCAGAGGGTTTTAATTCAGTGGGTCAGGGGTGGGATACAGGCATGTGACTCTTTAACAAGCCGCCTTCTTGATGGTGGGGGGTCACCAGCTTGCCTGAGACTGGTTGGTGGAGCCACTGTTTGGCTCAGGACCATGGACAGCGTAGGCCACCTCCGTGGGGGACTCCACTGGTTCCTGCCCCTGTGGGCTCTGTCTTAACAGATGGGTCAGGCTCCCTCTGTCTCACCAGCAGAGACTCTCACCCAGAGAGTCTGCCGCTGGGGACTGGAGACTATGCGCCTTCCCCTGAAGCCCCCAGTGGGCCCCCTTCCTTCGGGGATAGCTGAGTGACAACATGGCATGAGGCTTGGCCTGCTGCTCTGGGATGGGGCCTGTTCACTTGGCTCTGGTCTCTCTCCATGTTTTCTTCCTCTGTCTTTCCACTGTCATCAGCTCTGTCCATTGCTGGGGGACCCAAATCTTGGTGGTGGCTTTCATTGGATCAGGCGGGCTCAAGGACTTGGGTCAGACAATGATTGGGGTCACTGTTTCCTACTGTGACATTCAGGGGCTTTTTCTGTCCCTGTGCTGGCTTAGGAGTGAGGTGCATGTTTTGGGGTGAGGTTTCTGTAACCCACATAGGCTCACTCAGTGCCTTTCCTCTGCCTTTTCCGCCCACCCCAGTGCCCCAGGACCTGATGGATGTCTCCGTGAGCAACCTGCCACCCCTATGGCAGCCCAGTCCCCACAAATCCTCTTGCTCATCCTGTTCGCAGAGTGGCTCGGCTGATGGTAGCTCAACCAATGGCTGCAACCATGAGAGGTAGGAGGGGCTTTGAGCTGTGGATGCAGGAAATGGAAGGATTTACCAAGGTTTGGAGATCCCCATTATTTGCCTTGCACTGACTTCAGAAGCTATGGGATCATCCAAGTCTAGGTTAAATTGTATCCTTGTCAAGTCCTAGCTGTTGGAGCTTCCTTATATGCATCAGTCAGGATAAGCAAGGTGTGGCTCAGTAACAAACAGTCCTAAAATCTCAGGGGCTATTACAACAAACGTTTATTTGTCATGCAAGCCAGGTGTCTGTTATGGGTCAGGTGGGGACTCTTCTTTCTCCATCTTAAAGGTCCCTGCTGATGGAGCCACCACCACCTTAAATACTGCCAATCCCAGTGACCGAGGGAAAGGTGGCTCGGAGGGACTCTAACCAGCAGCTCAGTGCTCCAGCCTGAATGAGGCACCTGTTATTTCCACTCACACCTGTTCACAAGGGACCAGAAGTGCAGTTCTCTCGTGCTCCTCGAAGGCAGAAACCAGAAATAGAGAGCACCAAGAGGGTGTCTTTCAAGTTTAATGCCTCCACGTATAACTGGAGGACTTCAGCTGTGCCTCCTCCTCCGTCCCCTGGATTGTGCTGGGTGTCCCCTGGATGAGTTGAGGATAAATTTGCAGATATTGCTCTACTTTGTTCTTTGCAAGAATGCACAGCACTCCCTTCAGCAGCCCTTGTGCTTTTTTCCTCCAACAATGCTGGCACCTTATTCCTCTCCCCTCTTTCTGCCAAAAAGCCCCCCAAAGTTCCCATGCCAGAGAAATTTCTGAGGCATCACCAACTTTGCAGTCAGCCAGACTGACTCCCCATCTGGCTCTGTTTGGGTCAGCTGGGTCACTTTAGAAGTCAGAACTCTTCCTGAAGGTGTCAGGAACCAACTTCAAACTGGTTCAAGTAAAAATGAAAATCTGCAACAGAAATGAGAGATCCACAGGTGTAGTGGCTTTAGGTATGGCTGGGTCCAGATGCTCAAAACAGGAACCTCTCTGTTTTTTAGCTCCTGCCTCTGTTTGCCCCTATGATGGTTTCATTCTCAGGCAGGCCCTTCTGTGCAGTGGTGAAAAATGGATCCCAGCTGCCACTGCCCCATATCTCATTGGCTTAGGAACTCAATCAGGGAAAAGAGGGTCTGTTTCCCAGTTCCACCAAAAGTCCCAGGGCTGATTCTCATTGGCCTAGGTTGGATCACGTAACCACCTCTTACCCAATCACTGTGACTCCAACCTGAGTCAACTATTGGGTATAGTCAGCCCCACCCAAATCATTGGGATAGAGTTGGGCAGTGACTCCCAAGCTGGTGGCAGAAGGGCAACGAGGCTGTATGGGTAGAAACAATACCCCCATGGTCCCCTTGACCAGTTCGTTTTAATCTGCTCCTGGAGACAATGAGTCGTGCTCCTCTCCAGGAAGCCTGGGTTGTGTGTGGATCTGATCTAAGTGTCTCCCTTTTCCTCCACCTGCAGGGCTCCCCTGAAGCTTCTCTGTGACAATATGAAGTACCAGATCCTTTCCAGAGCCTTCTATGGATGTGCGTAGTGATCTCATTTGCCCTTGTGGTCTCCAGGGAGCACTCATTGAGTGCCTACTGTGTGCCAGCAATGTCAGGGGAAGGAGCCTGGCTCTGGAGCCTCGACCTCTGCTCCTCTATTTCCTAGATGCCTGGTTTTGGTGAAGTTGCATTAACTTCTCTGAACCTCAGTTTCCTCATGTACAGATTGGAGACAAATATTACCCTTTGGTCCTAAGAGAGGGCAGTGAACAATGGGGTTCCTTGGTGACAAGGCTGTGGTTTAATCACCATTGCATTCCCAGTGCCCACCTTAGAGTGTTTGTTTTCGAGACTGAATGAGACGCGTGTGTAAAGCCCCGAGCACCTCGTGTTGCACGTTGTGGGTGCTCAGTAGCTTTCAGCTCCCTTCCCCCGTGCCCGTGGGCAGGAGCAGAAGGGAAAGGTGGCCTGATCCCTTCCCAATAACTTAAAAACTAAATTCATAATATATGTACTCTGATTGTTTCATTGTAACAGATGAGGAAACTAAGGCACAGAGAGGCTAAGTGACTTGCCCGAGGTTACACAGCTAATAAGCCACAGAGCTGGGACTGAAATGCAGGCCTGCCTGCCTGCACGTGCTGTGTCTTCCACCCTGCCACAGCAATTCTTAGCAGGTGTGGCATTGTAGGAAAGTGTTAACACGTCCTGCATGGGCCTGTGAAAGAGCCATGCAGGTTATATCCCAGGGTGCCTGGAGAGGCGGGGAGAGCGTGAGCTCTCCAAGATCAAGGTTTTTGCCTGTTCTGTTACTGCCCGTCCCCAGTGCCTAATGCAGGGCCCAGCTCAGAGCAGACAATGAATGAGTATTTATGGAACCCAAAGGGAAGAGCTTCCTGGAGGAGGGGGACGGGGTGGAGAGGGGTCTAGGGTGACGTCATTGCACAATGTGGCTCATCCTGATGGTGGTCGAGAGCCCAGGTTCTGGAGCCAGGCAGTTTGGGTTCCCATCCCAGCTCTACGCTTCCTAGCAGTGTGACCAGAGCAAGTGACTAAACCAGTCTGTGCCTCAGTTTCTTCATCCGTAACCCAGGGACAATAAGGACACCCGCTGTGGTGAGAATGAAGTGAGTTAGGTCGTGTAAGCTCTGGGGACATCTCCCTGGCACATAGTATATGCTGTGTAAGAGTTAGCCATTACATTATCATCAACCTCATCCTCACCCTCATCACTGTGGTCTTCCCCATTGTTGGTGGGGGCAAGTCCTCAGGCTCTGGGAGGCCTGGGGCCCTCTCTCAGGATGCGATGGTGAGAGAGGCAGGAGAAATATACACAGTCAAAATGAACACAAGCCAGTATTTGCCAAGTGCCTCTCGTATGCCAGGCGCTGTGCCCTCCAGGTGCCCAGAGTAGATTGGGTGAAGGTTGGCAGGCAGGGCCGTCTTTGAAAGCAAACCGGCACCCTCAGCATCTTCTCGGTCCTGATTGCCAGGGCCCTCCTGACCCAGTCCCGCCTCCCCCATCCTCCTCCTCTCGGCATGGACCGGAGGTGCCCATGGGCACAGTGAGCCTGCAGGGTCAGCAGCCCCTTCTCGCCTCTAGCCTGTGCATTAAATGCCTTGGATTCCAGCAGAGGAGGTGGCGTCACCCTGAGCAAAGTTGAGAAAGGTGGTAGGACCTCCCCAGGGTCACAGAGCTGTTAAGCAGTCAAGCCAGCAAGTGACTGTAGCCCTCTGAGCCTAACCTTCCTTACCTGGAAAGGGGGATGGTGAGAACTGGCTGGATCATGAGAGTTCGGTACGGTGCGGACAGCACTTGGGGACTCCAAGCAACAAGGCCAGAAGGGCTGGGTGGTGGACAGTGACCTTGTCCCTCTCTGCCCCCACAGGGCTTGCGTACTGCAGGCACCTGTCCACCGTGAGAACCCACCTGTCAGCCCTGGTCAATCACAGGATTGTGTCTGCAGACCTGCCGAGCGACGCTGGATGCGGGCTGACGGCCGGGGTCTGGGAGCAGTACCTGCGGGACAGCACGGTAAGGCTCGGCCCAGGCAGCCTGTGGCCGGACAGAGACTGCAGGGGGTGGGGGCGTCTTGTCATCTAAGGAATAGATCCCCCTGCTCGTGGGGGCTCGAGGACGCTCTGATACCTTTGAGTTCTGCATACCCCTTCCTCTTCTTGAGAGTTCCAAGACCCATGGCCTGCTTCCGCCCGTTTCGGTAAGGGTCCAAGAGGATGGAAAATACACATGCTCATCTCGAAGGAGTAAAAATCAGTCAGTCACTAAGCGTTTATTAAGCATCAGCTGTGTGCTCAGTCCTGCGCAGGGTGCTGTGAGGCCCCAGTGAGAAGGAATTTATAATCCAGTGGAATCTACTTAGAACAGTGAGAGTGGCTAAGTTAGAGGGAGACAGCTGGGCCCAGGAAACCCCGCCACCGTTCGAAACTCTCTCCCGCCTCTGTGTTAGCGCCTGAGATTCTGCCATTTGGATATTTCACGTGCAGGGAGATTTCTGAGATTTTCTTACTAGACTTAACACATGTCCCCGAGAGGAAAATGTGTATGTTTGGAAAAAAGTGTCATAGTCACGTGGTTTGGGAAATAAGATTAAACAGCTTTCCTGAAGGACTTTTTGGAACCTTGACTGTGCTAACGTGCTCGCCACTCTCAGGAAACTGGGGGTGCCTGGGAGGGCATGTGGAACACCCCCTCAGATGCATTTGGCCCCAGAAGCCTTTGTTAGATCCCTCCCGTGGCTTGTGGAGGAGGAATCCGCTTTGCAAAGTGCTGATTTAACTGCTGCCAAGAGCAGGCATTGGGAAGACAGCCGTTTCCTCCACGCCGGTAAACCCGGAGGCTCAGGCAGCCGGTGCCTTTCCGCTCGGCCCAGGGAGGCCAAGCTGGCGAGCGCCTGGTGCGGGCTGGCTTCCCCACGGTGGGGGGACGGGCCGTTCTGTGTGCTGATGTGGTATTGCCTGGGGACTTGGTGAGAAAAACAAACTAGTTCCCAAATCTGGACAAACAGAAAGGTGGTTTTACATTTTTGCCAAAAACAATTGCTTTTCTAAATTACTAGAGGAACGCCCATTGACTGGAACGATTCAAAGAATGAAGAATGCAAAGTTTACATAAGGAGTACACATTTTTTTACTTTTTATTTTTATCTTTAGCTTTACTTTTTGGCTGTAAAGACAGACTTTATTCAGTACTATTGCAAGGGAGGAAACATATCAGAATAGAACTTAGCTTGATTCCACTTACAGTACAGACCCATGTTGATCTGTGGCCAGTGAGCAGAGTGAGGGGGCCAGTGGACGGAAAAGCACTAACAGGTCAAGGGTAGGGATTCTTGCTGAAGACAGACCAGCGATGCATGAAGGGTGGGGATGACGACCCTGGTCAGGTGACCAGGTGGAGATTCCCACAAGCCCGGCAGCAGGGTCCTTGCTACCCCTGGGCCAGGCAGGTGGGGACAGGGCCCAAGGATGAGGCCTGGTCAGCAAGAGGGCTCAGAGGAGCCGGTGTGCAGTTTGGCTCTGCAGGAGAGCCTTGCACAGCACAGTTAAAAATACGTCTCTGCTCCGCTCCTCGGGTTCGGCTCCCCTGCCTCGCTGAAGAGGCCTGGTTGGTGTAGGCCCCATGAGACGTCGTCTGTGCTTACGCACCCACAGATACCTCTGTACAGATGGCTCTGTACTCTTGTTTTTTGAATGAGGTGACGTGCTTGTGTTTTAAGTAACCAACTTACTTCTGTATTAAGGATGTACTTTCAGATCTCTAGGTGAAATACTGAGTGTTAGGGCTCTGGCACCTCATGAACAGGTAGACCTTATTCATTCTAACTCTTCCCTAATGACAGACATCCGGCCCCTCCCTTTTTACAAAACCAGGTCAGACAATGCTGTAGTTGACATCTTTATACACACAACCCTTTCTGTACTAGTGCTTTTATTTTGAGAGTAGATTCCTAGAAACAGAGTTGACTGATGTGCATTCAACAGTTAAATAGATGTGCCAGCCTGCTTCCCGCAAAGGTCACGGTGTTCCCCCTCCCTGCCGTCTACGAGAGTGCACGTTTCCTGAGGAGTCTGGAAGACTCTTACACGTCTGGGCTCCGCTCCAGCGTTGCTGACGGAGCATCTCTGGGAGTGGAGCCAAGAGTTTATGCTTTCCTGAAAGTCCCCCAAATGCTTCTAATGATCTCCCCGTTTAGAAGACACTAGTCCGAGGACAAATGGGCTGATGTAATATATTAGTCCAAAACGAGTATTTCTCATCTAACGTTTTTGCAGTCCTTCTACAACCCGTTTTGCATGACTTCCTTGTGCCTGGTTTCATCGTTGTATTGGGGTAGACAGAACTGCAGTAACATAATAGCCTCTGCTCTTGCAGTTGATTGACACCACAGGGGTATATTTCCTGTTCACTGAACATTCCTGGGCGGGCATTCCTGCTGAGTGGGCACCTCTCTACCCTGCAGAGCGGGCTGTCGGTCTGGTGGCCCCACCGTCCTCCAGGGACTTGGGGTCATCTGCCTCCAGGAAGCAGAGGGGAAAGGGAGAGTGTGAGGGGACTACACCTGCTTCTTCAAAGCCCTGGCCTGGAAACAGCTGGAATCACTTCCTCTCACATCCCATTGGCCAGAACCCAGTCACATGGCCATACCTAACTGCAAGGGAGGCTGGGAAATGGAGTCCAGCTATAGATCCCAGGAGAAAAGGACATGGATTTTTGATGGAGAGTTCACAGCCTTAGCCATAAATTAGTCCTCTGGTTTTTAAACAGCTTTGACAAGGCCATCTACATAATACGAACCAACATTCCCAGCAGGGACAAAAAGGAATGGTTGTTTTTGCCCTTGTGGTTGGATACGTCTAAGACTAGCATTAAGGTGTGAAATACGCCTTTAATTTTGGAGCATAGAGTAAAGCGGTGAGAGGAAACAGGACCCCAGTGCCCTTCAGGGCGGCCTGGCAGCGGTCACTGGCACCTCACGCACAGCCGGGACCTGCTGCCGGCCCTTCGGCCTCGCTAACTGCCACTGCAAAGCCTTTGCCCGGAAATGAGTTTTAAAAAACTAGCAGAGAAAAATCTTCTCTGCAGCAGAACAAACAGTTGTTAAAGTCATCCTTTGTGCTCCCCATTATTAGGTGTGTGCAGAACTGGTTGCCAGTGTTCATTGTGGATTCATTTGCTTTAAGACAGTTTTCTTAGAGCTTTAGCAAGATTAAAATCTCCAAGACAATATTCCCACGTGAGCACGGTATACAAAATTCACTGAAAATTACGTTGAAATATAAACTCAGCATACACTGGCTTTTCTTAACAAAATGAGTGCACGCTAGACGTGATCTTCGTCTTGTTTTATTGCACCTAACAACACACATCGAACATGCTTTCGTGTGGGTGCTCATAGACGCTCCCCGGCCCTTTCGACTGTGATGTCTCCCCGTTAGGGGTGTGCTGTTTTCCTGCCAGTGGGCCGCTGGGGGGACCCAGAGGCATAGTGAGCGTTGGGTGCGTGCTGCTGTGCCCCGTCACGGCAGGATCTCTTAGAACTAGCTCTGGAAAGCAGAACTGCCAGTCGCAGAGTCTGCCCCAGGTTTTCTGTTGACCACGCCCTCTGCTCTCCTCCCTCCCCCCCACAGAGTTACGAGGAGCAGGAGCTGCTGCGCCTTGTCTACTACGGGGGCGTCCAGCCCGAGATCCGCAAGGCTGTGTGGCCCTTCCTGCTGGGCCACTACCAGTTCGGGATGACAGAAACAGAAAGGAAGGAGGTTAGTTACCCCCATGGACAACCAAAGGAGCCAGGGTCCCACGCTGGACCAATGTGGGGCAGAGAGTTGGGGGGAGCAGGGAGCTCGAGGGCGGTGCTGTCTGAAACAAATACGGCATAAGCCACAAACGCCATTTTTTAAAATAAACTTTTTATTTTGAGATAATTGTAGATGCACATGTGCAGTTGTAAGAAATAATGCAGAGAGAAGACATGCATCCTTTATCCAATTTCCCCCAATAGTGACATCTTGCAGAACCACACGGTACAGCATCACAACCAGGGTGTTGACATGGGCACGCTCTACCAATCTTATTCAGCTTCCCGACTTACTCGTACTCGTTCGTGTGTGGGGGGGGGGTTTCCATACAGTTTTATCACACGTTTAGGTTTGTGGGTCACCACCACAGTCAACACCTGAGCATTTCTGGGGCTACGAGGGTCCTCGCGCCTCCCACTCACCCCTGTCCCCAACCTCTGGAAACCACCAACCTGTTCTCCATTTCCATAATTTTGTCACTTTGAGGATGGTGAATAAATGGAATCACACAGTAAAGGACCTTTTGGGGTTGACTGTTTCACCGAGCATGATTCTCTGGCGACCATCCAAGTTGTTGGGTGGATCGACAGTTGGTTCCTTCTCGAGGCTGAGCAGTGTCGCGTGGGACCGGCGCCCCACGGCGTGTTCACCTCCCCACCTGTTGGTGGGTGGGTGGGCTGTTTCCGGTTTTTTGGCTGTTACAACTCAATGTGCAATGAGCGTTTGTGTACGGCTTTTCACGTGAGCGAGCATCAGTTGTCGTTTCTCTGGGATAAGTGCTCGGGAGTGCAAGTGCCGGGTCCTGTGGTTAGTTTTATGAGAAGCTGATAAATGCTTCGTCTCGCACACCTAGTTTTATAAGACACTGGCCAGCTTTTGCAGCGGCTGTACCGTTTCATATTTCCACCGGCACCGTATGAGTTATCCACACCCGCATCCTCACCCGGCACGGCGGTGGCACTGTTTCTATGTCAGCCTTTCAGACAGGTGTGTAAATGGTGTTTCACTTTCCCAGGCGGCTGGTGACATTGAACATCTTTGCCTGTGGGTGCTCGCCATCTGCATGTCCTTGGTGAGCTGTCAGCTAGTGTCCCCTGTGCATTTCCTGGTTGAATTGGGTGTGTTTTTACTCTTGGACTTGAGAGTTCTTTACGTACTCTAGATACGAAGTCATTGTTGCATTTGTGGTCCGCAAGTGTCTCCTCCCAGTTTGTATTTTGTCTTTTCATCTTAATGGGGTCTTTTGCATAATAGATTTTAAAATTTTTGATGAGGTTCAATTTATCGATTTTTTTTGATAGATTGTGTTTTTCGTGTCAAGTCTTAAGAATTTTTTGCCCTAAATCCTGAAGATCTTGTCCTACTTTCTAAGAAAGTTTTTATAGTTTTACTTTTTCCATTTCAGTCTGTGGCCCACTTGGAGGTCATTTCTGTATACTGTGTGTGGTTTAGGTCGATGTTCATTTTTGCCCGTGCAGGTCCGGTCGCGCCAGCACCGGGTACGGAAAAGCTCTTCTTCCTCCATTGAATTGCTCTGGCATCTTTGTCAAGAATCAGTGGGCATGTGTGTGTGGGTCTGCTTCGGGATCTCTCTTCCACTCCATTGACGTGTACTACACTGTAATTAGTAATCTTCAGCAAACACCACACCGTAGTTTTAAATACTTTAGTAATTGCGTTTTTAAAAGTGAAAAGAAACTGATGCAATTAATAATTTTACATTTATTTTGAGATAAAAGTTCATGAGACACAGCAGTAATAATACTATAGAGGTGCCCTGATTGGCATGGCTTATGGGTTGGGCATCGTCCTGCAAACCGAGGAGTCTCCAGTTCGATCCCCAGTCAGGGCACACGCCTGTGCTGTGGGCCAGGTCCCCGGTGTGGGTGCTCAAGAGGCAACCGATTGATGTTTCTCTTGCACATTGTTTCTCTCCCTCTCTCTCTCCCTCCCTTCCCCTCTCTCTAAGGGTAAATAAATACTTTTTAAAATACTACTACTAATAATAATACTATCGAAGTCCTCTGTACCTATCGCCCGGCTTTCCCCAATGAAAACTGAACTATAGTGCATTGTCAGACCAGGGCGTTAACGTCAACGGAGTACCACTAGCTAAAATACACACTCGATTAGTACTTTCCCCAGGTTTTGCATCTGCTCTTGTGTGTGTGGCACACGTGTATGGCACACATGTGGCTTTTCATCGAAGTGACATGAGTTTTAATAATATACTTTATTTAACCCTGTGTCACCCTTTCAGCATGTAGCAATAGAAAAGGAATTAATGAGATAGGAAGGAAGGGAGGGAGGATTGAAAAAAAAGAGTAGCCTTGCTCGCTGTTCTGTAACCCTGGGGCCTAGCCAGTACCTGGCACATAGTGGTTGCTCAGTTAGTGTTGTTTGGACGCTGTGCCATGCGAGTTGGATGGGTGTTTCCAGAGCTCCGGATCCCAGGTCAGGGCCCCCTGGTCTTCCTGGTCGGGTTGGCTCTCCCCAGGGATCTCAGCACTTCGGGTGACCTTGTGTCTGCCCTGGCAGGTGGACGAGCAGATTCACGCTTGCTACGCACAGACCATGGCCGAATGGCTGGGCTGCGAGGCGATTGTGCGGCAGAGGGAGCGGGAGTCCCATGCGGCTGCCCTGGCCAAATGCTCCTCAGGAGCCAGCCTGGATGGTCACCTGCACCGGATGATGCACCGGGACTCCACCATCAGCAACGAGGTGATGGGCGGGTCCGCTCAGGGAATGGGGGTGGAGTGGGAGGTGGGGGGGAAGGTATAAAAGCCAGGATCCCCTCCATCAGGCTGAGGTCGGAATGGTGAGGGCTGGTGTCTGGGACCTTGGGACAGAGTCTTACCCCTGCTTTAGGGAGGAAGGTGACTATGGAGTCTGACAGACCTGAGTTTGAACTCTAGCCCCACCATTTCCTAGCTCTGGGGACTCAGGCAAGCACCCAAACCTCTGGGCCTCAGTTTCCTCATCGGTCAAATGGGAATGATTGTTTATAGGGAGGGTTTGTGCAGCTTAAAAAAGATAGTGTCCGTGAAGCACCTACCACAGGGCTAGACCTTTCAGTTATTCAGCAAATGCGTATTGAGTGCCTACCATGTACCAGGTACTGTCAGGAATGTTCTGGAGTATCAGAATACTTCATCAGCCAACTCAGACATACCTATTGTCACAGCATCTCCAATTTAGCCCAAAACAGGAACTGAAAAGAAGGTTAATTCTCTTCACTAGTGATGTACCAGCCACCAACTGCCACACTAATACTGTGTAACAAACAACCCCCAAAGGTCAGTGACTTCAACAACATACATTTACTTCCACTCCTGAGTCTGGGGGTCAGCAGGGCAGTTCTGAACTCTGAAGGTCAACTAAAAGTTGGCCTTGACATGCTTAGTTGAGCTTCCTGTGCCCTGGTTGACTTGGCTCTATTCCACGTCTCATCCTCCAGCCAGCTAACCTGGGTGCGTTATCATACTGAACACAGATCATAAAGTCAGACCCATGAGTGCACAGGCACTTTTTAAACCTCTGCCCTGTGAACTTCGTTAGCATCTCATTGGCTAAAGCAGGTCATGTGGCCAAGCCTAGCATCAGGGTAGTCAGGAACTAGAAGTTGTAAGGGCAAAAAGCACCTATTCAAAGAGGGGGTAAAAAATCGGGCCGTTCATACAAGTTGCTGTGAGTCAAACTAAAGTGTTAGCAGTCTCAAGTTCAGAGCAATTACAGATGGGGTTTTCTGGTTGCAGGGGTGGGAGGTAGAGGCCCAGAGGCTGGTGTGGCCTCCAAGGAGGCTCCAGGGATCAGGGAGGGAAACTCCCCGCCCTCTGCCGTTTTACAGATAGGAACCTGAGGCCTTGAGAGGGGCCCAGCTCTAGTCAGCAGTAGAGACAAAACTAGACTTCCTGACTCCCAGCGCAGCAGCCCGTCCTGAGCTCAGTGCAGGGACCTTGAGCCAGGATGCTGCAGCCTCACCCATGCTCCCTCCTGCCTCTTTCCTCTCAGTCCTCCCAGAGCTGCAGTTCCGGCCACCAGAACATCCGCCTGCAGAGCGACTCCAGCAGCAGCACACAGGTGACCCTCCCGAGGCCCCGCCCCTCCCTGCCCACCCGCCTCCCTGCAACCCGGAGTAGTGGACTTGAATACCCATCCCATCGTCTGTGGGTCACTTCTGGTTTATTCGTTTCAGCTTCTATACTAGCATTAAAGATTGAGTTTTTAACTACGCAAGTAACGTATGGACCTATTCTCCCTGTAAAAATAATTAAAGTACTGCAGCGAAGGCTAAGTTTGGCTTTGACCATCCTTAACCCGTGCTTGCCCTCCCTCGAAATAACACGGCTGTCAGCTCGCCGTGTCTCCTTCCAGACCCCCCGTAAGGCCTTACGTACGCAGATGTATGTAGACAGTATGTCGCAGTGTTTGGTAGTCTTAGAATTTCTACATCAACACTATTATACTTATTTCTTGTCAACAACCTTCCCCTTCATTCATGGTAATTCAGTCTTACTCAATGTAAAAGAGAAAAGCCAAGTTCAAGAAATGTGCATACTCCGCCGCTTTTTGTGTAAAAAGGAGAAATGTTAATATGTGCATGTGTTTGCATCTGTTTCCAAAAACAGTGGGAGGATAAACCAAAAACAAGTTGAATGATTACCTACAGGCGTTGGGGAGGGGAAGAAGCTACGTTTCTATGAATGTACCTTGCTGTTTAGTTTTGACTTTGGAGTTAGGTAAATTTGTTTTACATAATTTAAAGCAATTCAGTCAAAAGAGATGAAAAAACAGAAACATTTGAAACTAACAGTAAATCAAGTCAGCAACACAACCGCATAGAGAAGAAATGCTTCGCGTGACTTGGTCTTCCGTGGTCTGTCCTCGAGGGAATCTACGCACAGGACGCAAACCTTTGCGATGTGTTCTGGAGATTTCTCCTTAGTATTCGAGGTGTAGTTGACCCTCGGACAACCTGGGTTTGAGTTGTGCAGGTCCCCTTCTATGCAGATGTCCTCAGTAAGTACGTACAGTACTGTAAATACATCTTCTCTTACAGTTTTCTTAAGAAAACTTTCTTTTCCGTAGCTTCCTTTATTGTAAGAATACAGTGTATAATACATATAACATAAAAATGTGTTGATCAACTGCTTACGTCATCAGTAAGGGTTCAGGTCAACAGTAGACCCCTGGTTACGTTTTTGGGGAGTTGGAAGTTACAGGTGGGTGTTCGTGTGAGTGGTTGGCACCCCTAACCCTGACATCATTCAAGGGTCGTCTGTGCATCGAACTGCTTTTGAAAATTGATCCATAATAGCCAACCGCATGGATATGATGAGCTCTGCTCACCCCGATCCTTATGTTGTTACCTAATATCTTACTTACATTGTGTGCACATAAGTTTGTATGATGAAAGGTATTCTCCTTCCCCTTAGTAATCCCTCCACAGAGTCAACTGCAATACTCCCTTGTTTCTTTCTGGATTGTTCTGTGCGTTTTCATCACTTTTTTATTCTGCACAAATGGGAGCATATATTACACGTTGTTCTGCCTCGCTCCTTTTTACTGACTGTGTAGTATTCCATCTCGTGCCTATTCCGTGTTTGAACTAATCCCATGTTGATGGGTATTTAAGTTACTGCTGGAAGCAGCACCGGGGTCCGTCCTGGTCCATCTGTCTTTGCGTACCTTGTCTTTAGGTGTTTGAGTCTGTGGACGAAGTGGAGCAGGTGGAGGCAGAAGGCAGGTTGGAGGAGAAACAGCCCAAGATTCCCAATGGGAACCTGGTGAATGGCACCTGTTCCCCAGACTCCGGCCATCCTTCCTCCCACAATTTCTCCTCCGGACTCTCCGAGCACTCGGAGCCCAGCCTGAGTACGGAAGACAGCGTCATGGACCCCCAGCGGAATGCCTCCCTGGTGCTCCGGCCTGGGGACAGCAGCTTGGATGAAGGGCAGAGCAGCGAGGCCACCACGTCCCGGGACGAGGTGCCCCGTGAGGAGCTGGCCGTGCAGGACAGCCTGGAGAGTGACCTCCTCGCCAATGAGAGCATGGACGAGTTCATGTCCATCCCGGGCAGCATGGACGTGGCTCTGCCTGAAAAGGAGGGCCCCCCGATGGAGGGCTGGGGGGGCGGCGAGGTGGAGAAGCGCAGCCAGGCGGACAGCGAGGACAACCTATCAGAGGAGCCCGAGATGGAAAGCCTCTTCCCTGCCTTGGCTTCCCTGGCCGTGAGCACTCCTGCCAACAACGAGGCATCCCCTGTGTCTTCCAGTGGCGTCACCTACTCAGTAAGTGCCTACAACCCTCCACTCCATTTTATACCGCTGCGGGGGGGAGGGAGTATACCCCCAAACCTCAGTTATCCAGACGACCTCCGGTTCATCGCATTTTCCCCACCACGGAGGGTCTCCGTGGAAACCCATTTGGGGGAGAAGGTGATGTAACACTTAAGGGACACAGGCTTTGCAGTCAAACAGTCCTGGGTTCAAAGTGACCAGCTTAGGCTGCTTCATCTTCCTGAGTTGTTTCCAAAGTTACTGCGTCGTACCCTCTGTGCCTAGCACACGGTGAGCGCTCAGCCAGCAGCAGCTGGCGGTGAGTGTGCTGACTTACACTCAGGTCCGAGCCAGAGGAGCTCAGCGGCAGGGGACGTCTGTGACATTGTGTATCCATTTTCCTTCGAAGAACTTGTTATTTCTCTCAAAGACACGCATGCCCATGGTAGTTGGAAGCGGCAGCCACTCAGGTGAGGCTGGGTGCAGACACGCCCCCAGAGAGGCCTCCCCCGAGGCACGAGCAGTTACGTGTTCTGCCCAAATTATCTGGTGTTTACCCTCGTGTCTGTAAACAACATGCTTGATGCTATTTCTTGATTTTTTTGTTTTTCTTCAGTTTTAGACATTGTCTGTTGACTCCCAGCTATGGACGAAGAGGGTTCGGTCCTCTTCCTTCCCCACCCCCAGGTCCTTGCCACATAAGTGGGACCTCTCCCACCCCCACCCCCCATCCAATACAGTCAAATAGTGTATGTTCTCTCATAGCATATATTAGTTGGTGACTGGCCCGCAGTCTATGTTACTCTAATAATATAATGTATGCACCATTTTGTCACCTGCGTTTATTTTTTTCTCCTGCAAAAAATTGTGATCGACTTAAATGTTTTCATTTCCTAGTCCCTGCTTTCTTCTTAGTTTGATATATATAAAATTCACACACACAACCCTCACCCTGGACTCTTTGCCAGTTGCCCAAATCTCTTCTGAAACATTCTTGAAACTTCTAGCTCTTACGCTATTTGAGGCCTAGGGGGAAGGTAAATTCCTCGAGAGGGTTTTCTTTAGCTCCTTCCTGGTACCCAGGGGCGTATCCCCCCCCCCCCCGCCCCGCCATTGTACATTAGATGCTCTGGGTGGTGGGAATTGGGGGGGCCACCCGCGTAAGTTAATGCATTGACTTGAGTCTGTTAATGATCCAGGGAGATGCCCTTTACACTTAATTGGGCCCTTATTTTCAAGATGGGCCATTGTCCTAGAGACCCCAGGGTGTTAGTTTTTCCAGTTCCCAGGCTCTTTGGGGTCCTGCCTTAATGTGGAGAGGTCTCTTACTAGATTCCTTACCTTGAGGGTAGGTGGGACCGTAACACCATTAAATCCAAGCTTAAATTTTCCCGATTTGGCAGATTCCCTCAAGGCAGAAGCCAGCCTTAGTATTTTCTTGCCTTTTTGGGTTAATTTTTGGCCTTTAAATGTTCCGTTTGTCTTGCCATTTCATCAGGATTGTTGGGTCAAGGCATCAGGCCCGGCGCGTTTCCAGAGCTGGGCTTCTGTTCAGTTCTGCCGTTCTCCTGACCAGTTTCCAGCAGAGAGGGCCTCCTTCCAGCTGCATTGTGACTGTCTTAGCTTGTTCATCTACAGGATGGGGCTGCTAAGTCCATGCACCTTATAGGATTGTTTTATCAAAGAAAAACATTAAGAGTATTCATCATCCAAAGTGAAAGGTTTGCTTAGAAAACAACAACAAAACCCAAATCAAACACCTGACCGGCCCGGGCAGAGGACGCTGGTGTCCGTGAGGCAGGGGTGGGTTAGGAGGGGGAATCTCTTCAGTCAGCCTCTGTGAGGAGCTGGGTGGAACTGTTCTTTTCCTCCCCTCCCGCGGGCGTGCAGCCGGAGCTGCTGGACCTGTACACGGTGAACCTGCACCGCATCGAGAAGGACGTGCAGAGGTGCGACCGCAACTACTGGTACTTCACGCCCGCCAACCTGGAGAAGCTGCGCAACATCATGTGCAGGTGGCTGGAACGGGGCACCCGATGGGGATGGCGGAGCAGGGGCTGCGGGGAGCCTCTCAGCGGGCACCTTGCCCACCTGGGGTCTTATTCCGGCCCGCACTGACAACAGTATACCAATCACAGTAATGATAGATAATAAGAGAGGACATTTATTAAGCACCTACTGCACACCAGGTTCTACCTCTACTAACATCTCACTTAGTCCTTACTACAAGCCTATGAAATGAGCATTAAGCCCCCTTTATAGGTCAGGAGAGGGGGCTCAGAGGGGTGCTGCATCACCCCCAGCCCCCCAGCTGGGCAGGACCTGAGTGGGAAGTCACCCCATGTCTCTTGGGCTCCAGAATCTGTGCTTTATTTCATTAAGCCAAGATCTGGGGCTACTTATTACTTTTTATTCAAAATTATTACTTTTATTTCTGAAAATAGGAAAGTGACCCATGCTTATTAAAAACCTAAATCAACCAAGGAAATCGGAAGTTCATAGGTCTAAAGAGAAACTTCTTCCTATGTTCCAGTCACCCAGAAAAAGTAACTACTGCTCATATATTAGGGAATATTCCTCCAGAGCTATATTTACATATAAAGCATACATAATAGATGGTATATTATATGACAGGGGTCCCCATCCTCCAGGCCGTGGACTGATACCGGTCGGGCCTGTCAGGACCCGGGCCACGCAGCAGAAGGTAAGCTTGAGTGTAATGCACTTGAATCGTCCCAAAACTGTCCCCCACCACGGTGTGTGGAAAAACTGGCTTCCACAAAACTGGCCCCTGGTGCTAGGACGGTTGGGGACTGCTGCTATATGATATAGGATACAATAGCATACGTGTTTTAAAGTTTCCACCTACATGGGATTATACTACAGACTACTTTTCTACAACCTGCTTTTTACACTCGATAATACATCCGGGACGTCTTTCCACACCAACAGCCCATCACCTGTTACTGTAAATAAAGCTTTTTTAGAACCTAGCCAGGCCTGTTTGTTTGCATACTAATTGCTTTTGCAAAGTTGAGTAGTTGAGCCAGAGAAGATGGGACCTGCCAAGCTAACAATAATTGCTACCTGGACCTCTCCGAAAAGGTTTACTAAAGCCTGCTCTAACTCATTCATAAGCATCGCCTCAACTAACCAATCACTGCCCTTCAAAATGTAGTCTAGGAGATACAAATATAATGTTACATTAAAATGAAAAAATGCTTGGGGGGGAAGGAAGGATAGACTGATTTTTGCCTGGTTATGGCATCAGGGAAAATCATGGAAGGCCTCAGAGAGGCAGTGACATTCAAGATGGACTTGGGCAAAATTAGGAGAAACTGAAGGAACCATTTGGCCTGGAGGTTAGGAGCACATACCTGGGGGTGAAGTCGTCTGGGTTCAAAATGTGCCAATTATTATTACTGGCGCATTTTCATTGTCAATTATTATATTTATCTGTCAATTATTATTAGGCATACGACTCTGTGTGTGTCACTTCTCTCTGTGCCTAACTCCACTGGTGAAACGGGATCCTTTTTGTATGATTGCTTTGACAATTAAGTGTTGCAGTACACGTATGGTGGGCTGAGTAGACTGTAAGTGCTCAGTAAATATTAGCTATTGTTATTCAGGGACAGATGGGAATTCCACACAGAGGGAACTGCTGGGGCCAAAGCACAGGGACGTGAGCATGCACTTTGTCTGTACGAAGGTGAATACCTCCGTGTGGCAGAGAGGAAGAAGTACAGGGAAGCGAAGGGTGAGCCCGTGAAGCTGGATTGGGAAGAGACTGTGAATGCCTTGCACTCCCCGTTGAGGAGTGGGCCTTGGCCCGTCACACGCTGGGTGCCAGGGAAGGTGTCTGAGCATGTAGGACTTTAGGAAGGCCATCCTGGTGGCCGGGTGTGTGGTGTTTGAAGAGTGTGAGCCTGGGTATGGGGATGCAGGCAGGAGGTTGGGGGAGTGGCCCAGGTGAGGCATGAGGGCCCAGACTGCAGCAGGGGAGGCAGAGGGGGAGCGGGTTGGAGAGGCAGGCTGTGGGTGTCTGCACTGAGCCTCTGCGTCCCGCTCGCAGCTACATCTGGCAGCACATTGAGATCGGCTATGTCCAGGGCATGTGTGACCTCCTGGCTCCACTGCTGGTCATTCTGGATGACGGTGAGTGTGTTTTCCCTTCCCCGGGGGCTGGGGGTGCAGGTTCCTTCTTACTGCAGAGGAGGGTTAACTTTGTGAGTCCGTGGAAGGGGTCAGTGCGGGTGCCCAGAACACCTGTCTGGTGAGCTCATCAAGGTCCTCATAAAGCAAAAAGGCCTCTTGTCCCAGGATGGCCAGTGCTTAATGCCAAGTGCCCAACACCCAGCCAGGCCTTTGCTAGCCATTGATTGCATGAACGTGAATGAGAACAAAGGAAAACCCAGCCCCAGCTGGCTTCCCTGGTGATTTCTACCAGACACTTAAAGAAGAATGAATACCAGTTCTTCCCAAACTCTTCCAAAGGAAGTAGAACAGGAAGGAGTACTTCTCCGCTCGTTCTATGAGACCAGTCCTTACTCGAGGGCTGTCGGTGCCCCGACAGTGGCGCCGGACAAGCACATAGGAAACTGCAGACCAGAACCCTTGATGACTATGAACCAGCTCGAGGCCCGAGACCATCCTCTGGGACCTCCGGTTCCCTGGGTGGGGGCGGGGCTCACGGTTTCTCCTGTGCTCTTTCCCAGAGGCCCTGGCCTTCAGCTGCTTCACGGAGCTCATGAAGAGAATGAACCAGAATTTCCCCCACGGAGGCGCCATGGACACCCATTTTGCCAACATGAGGTCACTGATCCAGGTACAATTCTGTCCTGTTTAATAACACACCTTACTCCAACTCAACCCAATGGACCTCAGGTCATCCTGATAGCCACGCCTAGTTTAGCTCAGCCCAGTAGCTCAGTCCTGCCTGAGCGCAATGCAGCTCAACTCAGCCCAGCCCAGCTGAGTGAGCTGAGCTCCAAACTCCATTCAACTGCACTCTGAATTGAACTGAAAAACTCAGTTGAGCTCAACCTTAACAATTCAAATCAGCTGCACCAGGTTCATTCCCCCTGAGTGTTTACTCCGTCCAGGCACTGTGACCACACAGTGACAAGACATGGCCCAGGCCTTTACAAGGATGTTTGATTGCGCCGGTCCTTTTCCTCTAAGTAATGTTTGGGTGTGTTTCATGCACACAGACACACACGGCTTCACTGAGATATAATTCACATGCCACGAAATGCACCCCTTTTAAATGTTCCACTCAGTGGCTTTTAGAACATTTACAGTTGCGAAGCCATCAGCTCTATGTAAGTTCTGAACACTTCCACCGTCCCCGAAAGGAACTCCGTCCCCAGTAGCAGCGGCCCCTCTCCCCAGGCCCTGGCAACCACCAGTCTCTGCATCGCGTGGCTTTCCCGTCAAGCTCCTTTCACTGAGCGTAATGCTTTCGCAGCTCACCCACAGTGAGCGTGTGCCAGGATGTCTCTGGTCATGTGCCACCGAGCGGGTGGACCACGCTTTGTTCATCCATTCATCGCTGATGGATGTTGGGTGGTTTCCGCTTTCGGGCTGTTACGAATGATGTCGTACAGTCGTGTACAGGTTTTTGTTTGGACGTAGGTTTTCACTTCTCTTGGGGATATATCTAGGAGTGTGACTGCAGCTACAGCGTTGTACCTTCCTACCAGCGACATAGGAGGCTTCCGGTTTCTCTGTCCTCACCAAAACTGTGCCGTCTGGTCACTTGTATTATAGCCGAACGAGTGGGTGTGAAGTGGCATCTCACTGGGGTTTTGATTTGCATTTTCCTAATGACGCATGGCGTTGCGGTTTCTCGCGTGCGCATGGGCCATTTGCATATCCGCTTGGGCGAAACCACTGTTCGGTTGAGCTAGGTTGATTTGCACTTCAAACGCTTTGCCCATTTTTTTAACTCCAACTGGTTGTTAAGGGCTGCCTGGTGTCCGGTATGGGGATGGACCATCATTTATTCAGCTGTCCCTCTGGTCTGGCCTTCTCCCAGGAGGCTGATGCCCACCTTTGCTTCCTCTGACAGATCCTGGACTCAGAGCTCTTTGAGCTGATGCATCAGAACGGGGACTACACTCACTTCTACTTCTGCTACCGCTGGTTCCTGCTGGATTTCAAGCGAGGTACAGACTTCAAACTGGGGCCTTGTTCCCAGACCCTTTGTAGTGGAACCTCAGGGGGAAGAAGGTACCACCGAACAGAAGCTGGTGGAGGGGAGCAGCGCCCACGTAGTGAGTGCTGATGACTGGTTTACCTGCCCCATCTTGCGTTGACATCGTGCAATGCAGCAGGTCTAGTTACAGTCCCCAGTGTGCAGATGAGGAAACTAAGGCTGAGGAAGGTCGAATTCAGAGTGAGGAGGAGTAGAACCAGGATCCGGGCCCCCTCCGTCCACCTCCTAAGGCCAGTCCCTTCCACTCTATGCTGCTGCCTATCAGAGACCAAGAGCTCCGAAGCCCATGAAGCATGTTTCACGTGGGACCTAAAAATCACATGTAACACAGTGCATTGCTGTTGTGCAGACTTGGGCGATGCTAAGGATAATACCTAACACACATGGAGGGGCTTATTGAGTGCCAGGCATTTCTGTGTGTTACCTCATTAGTCTTTCACTGCAGTCAGCATCACTGCATGAGAGATGAGGAAAGAGAGTAACTAGCTCAAGGTCACCTTGGTAGTAAGAGATGGAGCTAGGATTCAGACTGAGTCTATTGGACACAGAAAGCCTTGCCCTTAACCATTGCTCCATGCTATCTCTTCCCTAGACCCAGAGGCAGCAGCTAGCTCTGTGTGCCAGGGGAAGGGGAGATACCCCCATGGGTGTTAGAGGAGATGGAGGGTACAGGGAGAGAGGGGGACATTGGTCAAGGGGCAGAGCAGGGACAGGTCAGCGTTAAACCCGCACATGCCCAGTTCCTCCACTTGCAGGATGTCAGAGCTGGAGACTTACCACTCACTTTATTTGCTTTACCTGTTCTGCAGACAGGGAAAACTGAGGCTTCTGACGGTCAAATGACAGAGTCCAGGTCTCCTAGCTCCTGGCCTGAGCCCTGTCTGCCGCACCAGGACAGAAGCTCAGAGCACAGCTGGCCTGGGATCTTCCCAGAGGGTGGGCAGCCCCGTGAGCTCTGTGGCTGACACCCTCCCCGCGTGTGTGTCATTGGTGTCTCGGCAGAACTCGTCTACGATGACGTCTTCTCTGTCTGGGAGACCATCTGGGCAGCCAAGCATGTCTCGTCCGCCCACTACGTCCTGTTCATCGCGCTGGCTCTGGTGGAGGTCTACCGCGACATTATCTTGGAGAACAACATGGATTTCACAGACATCATCAAATTCTTTAATGGTACCCACATGACTGGGGGCTCTTCTGAGGGGTGTGGGCTCCTAGAGGGCCCCTTCCTGGGGCCCTGGGTGGTGGAAGGAGATTTACTGAGATTGACACATGAGGAAGGGGGAGGGCTGGAGGGTTCTGCCCACTTCCTGTGTCTCTTCCCAAACGGATGCATTGACATCTTGTAATGCTGCGGATATGTTTTTCTCAGGAATCTGGCAGAAGGAGTAGGGTGTTGAAACTAAGCTCGGGGCAGACCCTGGCTCTGCGACCACCCAGCTGTGCCCCTGGACAAGTCACTTGCCCTCTCTCTGAACATGTGCTTTCTCATCTGTAAAATGGGGCAACAGTGTCTGTCTGCATTATAGGGTCGACACGTGCAGGAAAGGCAGGCAAAGGAAGGCAGTTGAAGTGACAGGAGAGAGGCAGATAAGATGTGGGTTCTGACTCCAGCTCTGCTGCTCGGGAGGTGGGGGGGCTTTGGGCAAGTGACTTCATGTCCCTGGGATTCAGCTTCCTGGGGTATAAAAATGTGCCAAGACCACAGTCACAGAGACGTCAGGAGAATTAAACAGGACGGGAATGAAGCCCACCGTGCGATGCCTGGCCCTTACAAGTGGCCCCAGAGCAGGAAGCTGTTGTTACTATTACTATTTATAATGTTATTTTTTTTTAACTAAAGAAGGTTTTGGAAAAAGCAAAAGAGGAAAAAAGCTATGTGTGACCTTCCCCTGGAAACGTTTTTTAAATCAAGCTTTTTATTATAGAATAATTGTAGATGTACAGATAAGTTGCAAATACAGTACACAGTGTTCCTGATACCCTTCCCCCAGCTGCCCCTAATGTTAGTATGTAGCTGATGCCGGCTAGTGCTCTTGTCACAGCTAAGAAATTAACGTTGATACATCTCTAGGAACTAAACTGCAGACTTGGTCAGTTTCACCTAGTTTGTGTTCCAGACCCTCTTATGCTCCAGGATCCAAGCCAGGAAACCACATTACATGTAGTAGGTTCATTTTTTAAAAAATTGTTTCCATTCAGACTTTTCCATAGTCGTGGATATTTTTATGTTATTACCATCACAGAATCCAGTTATAACTAGATCTTTTCCCCCACTCATTTTAAAACTGCCTTCTTTACAATCACTTTTTAAGACTGCAGAATATACCTCAAGCGACTAAGTAAGTGTCTAACTTACCCTGTTGCCGGGCATCCGGTTTGTCTTCAGTTGGAGGGTGTGGTGGAACCCGCAGCCGTTCCTCACTTACTGCAGAGGCCCCCATGCCAGCTCAGTGCACGGCCCCTCGGGCCAAAACATCCCCTTAGCAAGGAGTTGGGTCCGAACCATGGAAGTCTTTACACCCTAACAACTTAGCAGCCATTTGAAAAAATAATACAAATAACTCAAAAGAAGAAAGAATTTTTATTCTGTTCTGAGATAAGTACAGTTCCCAGTGGGGTGTGTGCGCCTGTCAGCTTCACGCAGCTTCTCAAACCGGGACTTGCACGCGGTGCTTGCCCTCCCTCACAGCGACTGCTCACTGAAAGCCTCGCTGCGCGAAGCTACAAAGGCATCGATGGGAATGTGACGTAGTTTGTGAACTCGTGCCTGCGGCTCAGCCCATGTGGAGCATCGCTGTTTTCCCTTAACACTTCCCAAGCACACAGTGGCACTGTGGGGGACCTCGGCACCCAGTTCCGGAGCTGCGGTCCTACCGCCTTTTTCCTCTGCTAAGTGACTTCTTCATGATATGTGTCCCAGCTTAGGATTATTCTGCCCTAAAGATTGGATCATTTTGGGTGGCTCTTGATAAAATTAATTGATTTTACTTTCTGTCCTCCCCACTCCCCTCCCGTACCATCCTCCCTCCTATGCTTGTACGCATCCACTGTGCCCAGCGCCTCTTTCTGAAATAGGCCCCAGTCACTGTATTTGTGGAAAGGGGACGGGAGACCTACCATTTCCAGGCACATGCTGACCCAGCATCGCCCTGTGAGGTGGCACTGTCACCATGCCCATTTCACAGATGAGGAAACTGAGGTCCAGAGGTGCTGGCCGTCCCCAAGGTCTCACTTCCAGAGCCTCTCCAGGGATGACACCAGATGACATGACGGGGACAGCCTGGAGATCCCCCCCCCCAGATGCTGGTGGTGCATCCTGAGGACAGCCTGAGGACGGACACGGGAGACTCATGAGTTGTCGCCCTCTGCTCTTTCAGAAATGGCCGAGCGACACAACACCAAGCAGGTCCTGAAGCTGGCCCGGGACCTCGTGTACAAGGTGCAGACCCTGATTGAGAACAAGTGAGAGCCCAGCCGCCACCTGCCTGTCCTGCCCACCTTCCTGCCCGGCCACCCTGGGAGTGAGGTCCTGGGGTCAGTTCGCGAGCATGGACTTTTCTGTGGGGAGAGAAACCGCCCCGATGTTGACCACCGGTCAGGTGGGGTCACGGGGTGGTCCCTTGAGTTCGGCCTTACGTTTTCCCGTTCGACCAAAGATTGCCCGTGTCTGGGATTCCTCCTCCGCGGGAGTGGGTGGACTGAGGGAGCGTCTTTGTCCGCAGTCTCCCGGACGGTCTCCTCTCTCTCCTTGCCCCCAACCCTCCAAACTGCCTTGTCAGATGGGTCTTGGGGATGGAATCGTTTGAGAAATCGGCATAAGCGATGTCTGTGGGGCCACCGCTAGGCGCCGAAAGGGGCCTCTGGAGTCGCACCAGCGCGTGGCTGCAGGTCTGCCTGGAGCAGGGTCTCTGCACCTCAGCACTACCGACATTCAGGCCAGGTCCTTCCTGGGGGCAGGTGGGGGCCGCCTGCGCACTGCAGGATGTTGCACAGTGTCCCTGTCCTCTACCGGCTAGATGGCAGGAGCGCCCTCCTCCCCACCCCAGGTGTGACAACCCACAACGTCCCCTGGTATTGCAGATGTCCTCATGTGAGACCTCTGGCTTAGAGGCGGGGCTGCCGGTATATCTCCCAAGACCTCCTGTCTCCACCTAAGCCACCAGTGTCCCCAGGCTCCCTCCCACTTAGGAAAAGCACACGGAGTCCCGCACACACCTCGCTGGAGGTTTGGGATTCCATTCATTGTGTTCTCTCATTCTTCTCCTCCGCTTTACTCCAGGAGAAGCTTTTCTTCTTGTCTAGAAAGGGGTCTTTGGGATCGCAGAGGTATCTGCAAGCATGAGACAGTCAGAGGCTCTTCTGAGCCTGGCCCAGAGCCCCAGGGCGGGGCAGAATCCTCATCCTGCCCCTCCTCCCTCGGAAAGAACGTGCCTCTCCTTCCACACGCTGGGTCTGGTGCTGCAGGGGCTCGGAACTGTGCGCCGGTGACAGCCACGTGGTCAGGGAGGCCAGCTCTTCCCCAAGTGCCCACTGAGGACGAAGGAGGAAGGCAGAGGTCAGCCAGGGCACAAGTGTGTGTGTGTTTTCCACGCCGGCCAGGTCTGGGAACGGTCCCCGCCGTGTGTTCTCACAAAGGGTCTCCAGTCCACACACAGACCCTGAGTTAGGTAGTTCACCTGCCCCGCTGTCCTTCAGGAAAGCGGGCCTGCCGATTCTGTCTGCGCATGTTCCAGAATCGGGGAGAAACAGAGTCAGGGAGGACTGCTCTACCCCAGAGTGGCAGGTAGGGTTGTGGCGAGGGGGGAGACACGGAAAGCGCATGGAGGCGTTCGCACAGGGGCGCTTGGCCTGCAGCCCCGAGCACACTGTGGGGAGTCCTGCCCTGCACGCTGGCGAAGGCTCTGCCCTCTGTCAGCACCTCCAGCTGCATCTGAACTCCCACCTTCCCGCAAGCGGGGCCCCTTGGGCAGGACAGAAGAGGCCCAGAGGGCCCTTGCATCTGAAGACTGTACATCTTCTCACCCTGGACCCCCGACTTCCCCAGATGGGAAAACACGTGCAAAAGGCCTCTCCAGAGGAAAGAGTATTTTGCCCCACGGCTGCTCATTACAGGGCATGTTACGTTAGCAAGACCCAGCCAGGTCCGAGGTCTCCTGCCTCTTATTTTTGGACGGGCTGGTCACACAGCACAGCACAAGATTTCTCCTCTGCCCTCTCTCGTGGTGTTCCAGAGAAACGTCCGTGGCCGTGGTTCGGAGTAACTCCTATTTATTCAGCTTGCTGTGCTCATTCAGCTCTCCGTCTGTCACTGTGTCCTCGCGTCTGAGCGTGTGGGGGCCGTTCTGTCCTTGGAGTGCCCTCCTGTACTCGGTGTTACAGCACGTCTCGTAACTGTTTACTGAAAGCCGTGTCTGCGTGGAGAGAAAATATATGTAAACGGCGAAACGTGAATCTGGGTCATTTTTGCATCCGTGTTTGGGGGAGTTTTCTTACTTTCAAAGAAAGAAAGATTCATTTCTGAGACCCTGTCCTCCCACTCCCACCCCAGTGACTCACCCCCGGGTGGGGACAGATTCAAACAGTAGCTTCCTGGTCTCTCCCCACAAAGTTCAAGGCAGATGAGTCACTTCTCATCCCTTGTACCTTAGCGGTTCCCAAGATAACACCGCCTGACAAACCGCCCCAAATCCAGTGGCTTAGAACAGACATTTATTCAGCTTGTGATTCTGCGTGTCCACAGTACGGGCTGTGTTCAGCAGAGGGTTCTTCTGGCCTCAGCTGGACTTTGCGTGTCTAGGTCAGGCAGTAGCCGGCTGGGCCAGGTGGCTTCTGACACTTGGCAGACTGCTGGCTGGGGCTGTGGAGGGGGCTGGGCCATGGGTCTGTCCTCCATCAGCCTCCCGGGCTTGTTTGCACGGCCACCACGGCAGGTCCCGAGAGAGCGAGCAGAAGGGTGCGCGGCCTCTTGAGGCCTAGGCTAGGGGTTGGCACCAGGTCGTTTCCACCGCATTCTCTTGGTCAGAGTGTGCCTCCCGGCCAAACTCCGCCTCAGACAGCAGGGAGACAGACCCCACCACTGGACAGGAGGCTTTGAACACCGATACTGGAAAGGGGTTGGGCCCAGGCAGGGACGTCAGTGAGGCCATCTTGCATGCAGTGTGTGTACCATGTAGCCCAGTCACCCCAGATGGGGTGATTTCCTAGTCGTGGCCTCAGGGTCCCTGAGTTCCCAAAATAACCACTGGATGGGGTAGGCAGTGTCTCACCCCCCATTTTACAGAAGAACTCACTGAGGTCCGGAGAGGTGAGGGGCCGGCCTGAAGTCACGGGGAGCAGCGCCCGGGGTGTGGTGACTCCATAGAGCTGTAACATGGGCTCTTTTTGCTCCTCCTGGGAAAATTTTATTTGCTCCCTTCGGGCATGACAGGGATTTTCTCAGTGTCGCTGGAGAAGTGGATGGCCCTGCCCCGCCCCTGGGTCACGCGTGGCCACCTGATCATGGGCAGCAGGCTGGCCAGGACGGCATTGAGGATGGCAGTCACCTAGCCCCAGCCCAGCTGGCACTGGCCACTGCGGTACACAGAGGAGGTTCCGCAGGCCTCCTTGGCGAATGGGGAGGCCAGGCTGATGGGGAAAACCAGCAGGCCCACAACGGTGGTGGTTGCTGGGGACAGCGAGAAGGGAAGCCAGCATGTCGGTCAGGGGGCTCTGGGCTCACGTTCCATCCCAAGACCCACTCACTCACCTGCCTTCCCGTCCACTCCCCCGTTCATCTATTCATTCATTTATTTATCGGCTCATCTATCCTTAACAATGCTTGTTTATGAAAGTATAGTTCACATGCAATGTATTAGTTTCAGGTGTACAACGTAGTGATTTGGCATGTATGTACCTTATGACGTGATCACAATTCAGGCTAGTAACCAGCTGTCACCACACAAAGTTAATATCGCGATAACTCATCTTGCCTTTATCCACCCATCACCCAACTACCCCCGCACCTTATCCACTCATTCAGCTGTGTTCTAACCCACTCATTCACTCCATCCCTCTCTCTGCCTCATTCAAACATCCATCCACCTGCCCACCCAGCCACCTGTCCCCCATAACCATCCATCCATGCATGCGTCCCCATCTTTCATGCAACCGTATTCCAGTCTACCCCTTTTCTTGTCCGTCCGTCCAGTAACATAGCCATCATCATCTGTCAGTTCCTCCACTCACCCACCCACTCATTCCTTCCTTCACCAGTCCACCTGTTCATTCATCAAAACCGTCAGAGGTGCTGTGGTGGGCACTGACGACACCGAGGCAATGGACCGGATACCCCTCACCTTGGGCACTCCCAGTGCAGGAGAATCAGACGCTCCCTCAGCCTCCCTTGCTGCTCTGTGGCCACACTGGTCTGCCCGCAGTTCCCTGCACGCACCTTGCTCTCTTGTCCTCATGCCTTTGCCCCTGATGTTCCCACTACCTGAAATGCTCTTCGACATTTGCCTAACTCCCCACATGTCCTCTCAGACTCAGCTCAAGTGATGCCTCCTTCTGAAAGCCTTCCTTAACATCTTTCACCCTCCCGGGATTTTTCCTGGCACCCTGTGCTTATCCCTATTGTATGAAATCCCCATTGAGTTGTGAATGCCTGATGTACTTCATCAGCGCGCCACTGTGCAAGCCTGGGGCAAGGCCTTATCTCCATCGATTGAGTCAACAAATATTTAGTGAGTGTCTGTGATGTGCAAAAAGCACTGTGGTGGGTGCTGGTGATATCAAGACAGACATATTCTCACCCTCATGGAGCTGGCTTTCTAGTGAAGAGTGATGGACAAGAATCAGGAGAGCACGGGAGAGATTCCAGGTAGTAAGTGCAGTGCAAGATGTAAAGCAGAGTACACGGGAGGATCCAGGGAGAGGGTAGCTCACTGAGGCAGTGATGCGTGAGCAGAGCCCTTAACGTAGTGGGCAAGCAAGACAGGAGAAGACCTGAGAACAGTGAGTTCCAGGCGGAGGGAGCAGACTTCATGTAAATGAGCAATAGACAGCAAGCCAGGGGGGGCTGGAGCACGCTGAGCCTGGCAGAGGGGGTAAGAGAGGAGGTCGGTGAGAGAAGGGGGTCCTGATCAGGTGGCACCTCATAGGCCACGTAAGGAGTTCAGATTTTGCTCTGAGTGTGACAGGAAGTCAAGGAAGGGTGGATCAACCTGTCTGAGTGGCAGGATCTGACTTTGGCTTTAATGGAACCCATGTGGCCAGGGCGTGGCAAACATTCTAAGGGGCAAAGGTGGCAGCAGGGAGACAGAGGTGGCTCTTGTTCCAATCCAGGTGAGACATGGTGGGGAATTAACTGGGTGGTGCTTTGCCTTCAAGGCCTGGGCTAGATCATCCATAGGCGAGGTGTGCATTAGAGAAAAGCAGCCCTTCAGGGCAGATGCAACCCTACGGCTCAGCAGGGGGAGCATAGGCTAGTTTCAGCCTTCCAGCCCTCAGCTGGGCGCCTGGTGCCCTGCACAACCTGCCCAGCGGTGTGAGGTGGTCCAGGAAAAGAGGAAGCGAAGCGGACAGACAGGAGAGGAATAAAGGGGGCCAGACTATGAGGACTGGGCTTAGCCAAGGGCAGGCGAGGGTGATGTTAAAGATATCCCTCCCTCCCTCCCTCCCTCCCTCCCTCCCCCCATTTCTGGCTTGCTAAAGGACTAGGAATACTCTGCAATCCTTGGGTTTGTCTCTGAGATTGCATCCCGGAGGCCAGACTCTGCTCACAGGTTTGGGGTTGTTGTTTTTTTTCCTTTCATTCATCATTCATTCACTCCACAAAACATGTCTGGAATGCTTACTGTGTGATAGTGGATTTACCTGCAGCTGCCCGCACCCCCAGCGTCTTGCCACTGCCCCTCCTTGGGCACAGCTCTTTGGGGGCCAGTGCCCAGGACAGGAGGAGAATTGCATTAAAGGCCAGCAGGAGCCAGCCTCCAAGGAGAAGCACAGCTGCGGCCTTCCGGGAAGAGAGAGAGCGTGTTGAGTGGGGTCAGAGCAGGAGGATGGGTCCTCTGCTTACCCACCCACTACCGTGTTCTGGAAACCCCATGAGGTCTGTGCTGTTATTATCCCCATTTTACAGGTCAACAAACTGAGGCCCAGGGAGGTAGAGTCATTTGCCTCAGGATGCACCACTAATTAAGTAGTAGAGCCAGGATTAAGATCTAGATCTATGACCCCCCCATATCCTACCTATAGTGACTACCTGCTATATGGCGGGATCACCAGGAGAGGCAGCTTTGTAATTAGTTTTGAAGGCTGCAAAATCTTCCTTAGAGATATTAGAGTGGGAGTCCTGACCCATTGTCCCCGCTGTCGAAGTTGGTAATGTGCATCATTAACAGAGACTTCAACACCTTAGCTGTGGTTTTCCAACCTCGCGGTGTTAGACGGGGGCCAGGTAGGTGGGTGCAGTTTGTGCACTGCACAGCTCTAAGAGATGTGTTGAGACCTTTGAAGATTTGTATGCCGATACAGTAACTCTCCAGCAGGTGGCGGTATAGTGTCTTGAAGAAGGGGCACTTTTTCTAAATTTGTGCAAAGGTGCTCTCTATAGGTTGACAGCTGCCTTTACAGCCATCCTGGGGTGTTGCTAAAATGCAGATAGCCAGACCCCACCCCACACGTACAGAGTCAGAGGCTCAGGTTGGGGCTGGGGGGGCTGGGGGTGGTGATGCAGAACTTCACTTCGTTTTGTTCTTGTGGGTTTGGTAGTGCCCCCGAGGTCCCAGTGAATTGAGGAACTGAGGACTCACCTTCCAGGCAAAGTCAGGAATATGACCCAGGGACGCGAAGTTCCCACAGCTCTGGTTCCAGCTGTCACCATGAGGCCAGGAGCATAGGTGAGGACACCAAAGGAGAAGGTGGGGCTCTGGAACCACACACGGAGATGAGGCTAAGGGCCGAGGTGCAGGTCAGGGAGAGTCCCAGAGCTGCCCACATGCTAGCTCCCATCATAGAGTGTCAGTGACCTGGGGGTCACCAAGCGAGGTGAGTGGTGGAGACTTCTGGAGCAAGCAGAGAAACGGGGGCTTCCATGGCCGCCCACCGCCCAGCCAGGGATTGGGTCCTGTGTTCTCACCCCAGGTCGTCAGCATCTCAACAACCTCCTGATACAACGGGAGATGCTAACAGGTGGCATGGAGAGGAGGTCGCCCTAACAACCTTTGGAAGTGGAAACCCCAAACATTGGAACACTCCACAGCCACACTCAGCCCCTTCAGATGACACTAGGGTGGAAGCGGTCACTCTCCCTTCTTGGGTGGTTTAGCACAGACTTTAAGAGTCGAAGCCGCTCGGTCAGAGTTTGCCACCTCAGGGCGGGGTGGGGGAGTTTCAGCCAAAGCAAGGCTCTGGGCCGCCCAGGCCTGACCCCACAAGAGAATCTGTCTGCGGGCTTGTGTCCTGCCCGCCTGTGTCTGCTCCGTCTGGCGCGGAACCGTGGCCGGTGCCCAGTCCCTGTCCCAGTTCCCTGGTGCTTCCCTGGGCACTCTGCATGTGCAGTGGTGGGAGGAGACCTGTTCCGAAGTGTGGTCTTCGGGAACACGGGGGGTGCTCTGTGTGGGAGGGAAAGCGTCCAGTTCCTTAGACCCGGTCCCTGGAACCATGTGATCCTGGCATGGTATCTGTGGTGTGGGGCACGTTGTCCCGAGTGATGCTTCTGTTGGCAGTGCCTGCCTTGTGCCTGCTCCGTCCCGCATCGTGGCCAGAAACGAGCTAGCCGTGGCTCTGACAAAAGCCATCTCCTGGGATGCTCCTGTGTTCTTTCCATCTGTTAGCGGACCCCTTGGAGGTCCCATTCAGAGGACCTCTCCCTGCCTGTCACTGAGGTACAGACTCCGGAGGCACACAGACAGCAATGGCCAAATGAGACATTCACCCTCCTCCTGAACTCACCCCATAGAAAAGAGGGTTAAATAACAGGGAGAAATGTGATGACCTGGAAGGACAGGACAGGACAGGTGCTGGGTGCATTACAAGTCAGAGCCACGAGCTCTGTTGTTTTGCCATGGAACTGAGGCCCGGTCTAGTGAGGCAAAGTGTGGGCAAACTGAATTTCAGCACCAAACTCGCAGGCAGCAGCCAGAGAACAAGAGAGGCAGTGCAGGCCTCGGGAGGGTGGGAGGTCGCCAGGGCATTGTGACCGTTCTACCTCCAGTATCAGAGAAAATATCACCAGTGTTTAGACCACTAGACCCTCCCAGCACCCTTCTGTAAGGTGGACTTTACTGGCATCCCCAAATTACAGGTGGGGGATTGAGGCCCAGAGGTTAGCCAAGTATCTGAGCTAGTAAGAGGGGGGACTCGGAATCATATCACCTCTTTAGGAAGTCAGTGTTCGCTGCTGTGGGAAACAAGGTGGGGGAGGTTAAATGGCTCCGAGGCTGTCCAGGCAGAAGCAGCTCCCCTGTTCCACAGTAACACCCTGAAAATGGCCGTGGCTCATCTCCGGGGCATCATGGGTGTTTGCTGGCCAGGCTTCACCTGGTCACCCACTGTATCTCACAGAGCAACAACCCATGGCCTGGCTCTTGAATCTTCTGCTTGGAATCACTCATGTTACTACTGTCCACATTTCACTGGGCAAGGCAAATCATTCAACCAGATCTGCCACTAGGGTCAGGGAAATGGGCTTCTCCCCCAAGAGTCCAGGCCAGGCCAAAGGCAATGCCAGCTAGCTAGGTGGTGGTGAGGTGAATGGAGAGAAGTGAGGATAAAGGGCCCAGGGAGGCAGGTGCATTTCACTGGTAGGCAATTACGTGTGGGAGGGTAGGTAGCGCACTTGCTTTGGGACACGAAGAGCAGGAAGTGCTGAGCTGGCTGCTGGAGCTCAGAACACCTCGGGCTGGAGCTGTGGCGCAGGTGCATCAGTCAGTGCCTCAGGGGCTGTCACCAAGGCGTTTGTGCTGTGCCACCTAAACCTATTGCATCTGCCAGAGAGCAAGCACAGGACATTCCTTCCGAGTTCTGAGGACTTGGCCAAATGCAACATGCCCCCTCTAGCACCTGAAAGAGATCCCTTCCCCCGCACAGCACCCTGACGGAGGTGGGGCTCCTTGAGTGGCAGTAGGGTGGCCGCTTAAGCACAGGTTCCTCTGCCCAGTGAGGACAGGTTCTGCAGTCCCGTCCCTGGCCCTCTCAACATTGCCAGGGGCCCCGCTCAGTTGCTGCCCTGCCCTCTTCCTGACACGTCATCGCTATTTCATTCACCCACTCATTTATTGAGAGTATTTAGTCTTTTTTTGTTTGTTTTTAAACATTTTGCTTTTATTTGAAAACTTTCTGAATAGTTACTAAAACACACTTAACTTTCTCCATTGTAGATACACGTTGTATGAGCTCAGTGATGGTTCAGCCAGTGTTTAGTCTTGTGTGCTTGGTGCCCACCAGATGCCCGCTGAGCTGACAGGGAAGACACGAAGAATTCACCAGGAGCGCTCTGGGAGGTCACCGTAGAGGGCCTGGCTGGGGCGAGGCTTCCCCAGGAGCTGGAGTTCCCAGACCTACAGAGAAGTTGCCCAGGGGACCTGAAGTTTGGGGGTGGGCCCGAGGCCAATTTGTCTTTGACCCATGGAGCTCCATCTGGGCCTCACCTCCTACTCCAGTGCCTCTCCTAGGAGCCTGCCAGCAGCCTCACCCACCCTGGGGCGGGTAGGCAGGGAGGAGGTAATGCAGGCAAAGCACCTGGATGGTGACTCTGTTGTGGCAGCCCTCCTCCCACCTGCAGCAAGGACTCACACACACACACACACACATACACACACACACGCAAAGAGGACAATAGCCCTTGGGGACTTATGGCCGTGGAGACTCGGGACACACAAGGGCTCAGCACATGTGATAGAATGAGGTGGGACTTCACCTGCTTGGCTGGCTCTGAGCCCCTGGGGAGCCAGGGACCATCTGTCCTATTAACTGCTGTATCCCCGCCCCTGGTGTAACTGGGAATGAATATGCTATGCTTATGTAAAGCTACCCACATTAAATGAAGATGATTAAATATCTAGATACTTGGAAATAACAGGATACTGCATCATCAGAAAACACTGTTCGAAATGTCACCGTCGCATCAACAGCTATGTCTGCTGTTTCCTTACTGTTAGCTCCCTGTGGGTAACTTTTGCTATTGCTCCTGTAGTTGTAGGAATAATGGGTTTCATGGCACTCTGGAGCGTCAATCTTGATTCCAAACCCATGATTAATCTGGTCATTTGTATAGGGTTCTCTTCCAGTTTTTCTGCAACATTTCCTATGCATTTGTTTCCAGTTTTAAGTCCTCAGTATACCAAAACTCAGCTGAGGCATTGGGTATGCTGGGCTATTCTGTGTTACAAAGTGAAATTTCAACAGTAATAGGGGTGTGTGTTTTATCTGCAGCTAAAGATACATCTTCAGGACATTTTTTAAAAGATTATGTTTCTTGTTATGGTATTTGGGGCTGCTCATGGTCTAATTTTTATTACAGTATTCTTAACTTTTTTTTTTGAAGGTTTGTTTGACCATCCAGTAGCAAATCAAAGACCAGCCATAGAATTCCTGACTGCCCCAACCCAATCTGGCAAAAACGCACCATGAACAATAGTCAATAAACTACAAAAGCATGTTTCCTTAACTTGGAAATACCACTTTAAAATTTATCCCTGGCTGGTGTGGCTCGGTGGATTGAGTGATGGCCTGCGAACCAAAGGGTCATCAGTTCAATTCCCAGTCAGGGCACATGCCTGGATTGTGGGCCAGGTCCCCAGTAGGGGGAGTTCAAGAAGCAACCACACATTGATGTTTCTCTCCCTCTCTTTCTTCCTCCCTTCCCCTCTCTAAAAAATAAATAAATAAATAAACTCTTAAAGAAAATAAAATGTTATTCAAAATATCCTGAGAAAAATTAATTAGTCTTACATTTAAATATCCTTACTAAATTAGAAAGTGTCGTCTTGGTTACAGTGTATTCAATAAAGTATGGAGTATAAAAAATCTTGAAAGGAAATTATGTAATTAAGCTGAATAATGAATTTAACTAAATACATGAACTCAAGGATGCAAAGCAAGCTGATACAGAGCTGGAGTTTGGTAGTTTTTCACTCTGTGAAAAGCACGAGGACTTTCCTTCCTCCTGCCCGACGTGGACTTTTTATTCTAAAAGCAATTTGGTAAATTATACTTTCATGAGCAATATTGAAGCATTTATATTTTTCTCCCTACCTAATCCCTCCAGAATTTGGAAAGTCTACATCAATATTATAATTTTTCTGGTAATATGTTTATTTGCATGAATCCATTAAGAATCTGACTTCTTTATAATAGGACACATAAAGCCAGTTTCCAATTGTGGTTTTATTAACCAGAACTTTGGCTGGAATGCCATGTCTTAGAGAGACATGCCTGGACTCTGGATGTTACCAGAAAACTTTAAGGAATGAAGCTTGACTTTGAGGCCAGTACAAGCCCCTTGGAGAAATCGCCTGGTCCCTTGCTTATTCATACAGTTCACGGAAGTCTTTCCAGGTAAGGAGCAAAGATTGCTTTTCTAGGAGATGGCGAAGGAGAACCTCGAGACACTTTGGGGACCTTGAGAACTTGATCTGTAGGCACTGCAGGCTAAGCCTGACGGCAGCTGTGTGCTTTGGCTTCTCTGCCCTGAGAGGCTCATTCACGCGCAATCTGGAGATTCCTTGTACAATCGCAGCAAAGAAGATTTAAGAAAGCCTATCTAATCAGTCGCTGTTCTCACTGTGTTTATGCAAATAATCAGGCTGAATTGAGACTGAACTTAATGCAGTAAATGAATCAGTCTTGGTTGGCTCTTTGTTAAAAATGAGGGTGATTTTAGGGGAGAAAAATAGAGTCTATAATACACAGTTATGGACATTACATTGTAGTTCAGTTCATTGTCTTCGAAGTTTTATGTTTTACTTATGAAGAAAACTGGATACTGAATTTGTCTAGCTTTTGCCCCAATAATATTGGGATTTGTAACAATTTGTCTCCACAAGGTTAGTCTCACTTATACGCAGGGAATGCGGATTCTCGACACTGTCGTGGCTCCTTCCATGCCCAGGCCTCAGCACCCCGCTGACGGAGAGCGAGGGTGTCTGGGCTCTGAAGGAAAACGTCACTCCTCGTCAGCAGGAAGCAGCTACAGAAGAGATCCCGCACTCCTTTCTCTGCAGGAATTCAGAGCCAAGATGTGGTAGACGGTAAATGTTAAACCCAGCTTGTTACTCTAACCTGGTTTTTCTCTCAAAACTAGAACTTGCATGTTAAAAGTTTTTAAGTTTACTTTATAGTTTAGCAGTTGCAGTTTTCATGTGACCCTGACCCCAAGGGCCCAGCTACCCCCAACTGCCCAGACACAGGAAGTCAGCTTACAAAGACCAGATGGCCAACTCAAGGACACTGACCACGAAAATTCACACAGGGACCAATAAGGACACGGCCTGCACGTCCACCGCTCCCCCCCACCCCCACCCCAGTCCCCGATCTCTTTGTTCTGCTTTCCCTCTCCCTCCTTATGAAGACCTGTGCACCCTGGCTGGTGTGGCTCAGTGGATTGGAAATCAGCCTGAGAACCAAAAGGTCACCGATTTGATTCGGGGCCAGGGCACATGCCTGGGTTGCGGGAGGGGGTCCCCAGTTGGGTACATGAGAGAGCCAACAGATCGAAATTTCTCTCCCTGTCTTTTCCCCTCCATTCCCCTCTCTTTAAAAAGAAATAAAGTCTTAAAAACAAAAACAAACAAACGAAACCTCTGCCTGCACCTTGATGTTAAGATGGGCTTTGGGACCAGAGTCCCCCATTCTCTCAGGCGGTCACTGGAAGGGTCAGGCTAGTTTCCCGGCTGTCCCGACTGACCCAGTGGACTGCTCATAACTCAGTTGCCCCTACTCACTTGATATCCGGCAGCTTAATGGAAACTCCCATCTCGCACCATGAGACATCTGTCCTCAGCCATAATGGCCGGCGGTGAGCCCGGCCCTGTACCTGACCCATTGTCCCCACTCACATCCTGAAACCTTGAGGCAACAGCCCAGAGGAACAAGAGACTAACCCCTCCCTCATTCCCCCACAAACCCCACACTTTTTCTTTCAAAATCCCATTCTTGCCCTGGCTGATGTGGCTCAGTGGATTGAGCATGGGCTGCGGACCAAAAGGTCACTGGTTCAATTCCCAGTCAGGGCACAAGCCTGGGTTGCCGGCCAAGTCCCCAGTGGGGGCCACACGAGAGGCAACCACACACTGATGTTTCTCTCCCTCTCTTTCTCCCTCCCTTCCCCTCTCTCCAAAAATAAATAAAACCTTAAAAAACAGCTTAAAAAAAACCATTCTTGAACGGGGATGGTTAGACTGGCACACAAACGACCCTGAGTAAACACCAGTGACTAAATGAAAGGACTGACCAACGAGGGACAGGCAGACTCCCGGCTGCCGGGTAGAGAAAGGCTTTGAGGAGGAGCGCGAAAGCAGGGGCCTCCGCTGGGGAACAGGCGGGCTGACCCTATCCGAGTCCCGCCTGCGCCCCGCCCGCAGCGGCGACGTCACCAGTCACTGGGGCGGGGCCTCCGCCGGCAGTGGCGTCACAGGAGGCGGGGCCGAGGCAGCACTGGGGCGGAACTGGGCGGCCCTCACGTAGCGCAGGTCTCCTAGGTGCGGTCGCGCGCGTGTTGGTTCCTGTGTCCTAGTCGTCGTCGTCCTTCCGCTATCATGCCGATGTTCGTGGTGAGCACCAACGTGCCCCGCGCCTCCGTGCCGGACGGGCTCCTCTCCGAGCTCACCCAGCAGCTGGCGCAGGCCACGGGCAAACCCGCCCAGGTTTGTCGGGAGAGAACTGGAAGAGGGGGTGCCTGCCGGGCGAGGTGGGCCCGGGCTGGGGCGGGAGAAGGCGGCTCCGGGCGGGGAAGGGTCGGGGGGCCCCCGGGGCTGGCAAAGTCGCTCGGGTCCGCTGACCGTCCCCCTTCCCCCAGTATATCGCGGTGCACGTGGTTCCGGACCAGCTCATGGTTTTCGGCGGTTCCAGCGAGCCGTGCGCGCTCTGCAGCCTGCACAGCATCGGCAAGATTGGCGGCGCGCAGAACCGCACCTACAGCAAGCTGCTGTGTGGCCTGTTAGCCGAGCGCCTGCGCGTCAGCCCGGACAGGTACGGGGGACTGGGGTCACTGGGAGTGGGGGACGGGGATGCCAGGCGCGCAGCTTACAGCCCACGACCGCGCAGATTGCTCAGCCCGACTTCCATCCCCCGCAGAATCTACATCAACTACTATGACATGAACGCGGCCAACGTGGGCTGGAACGGCTCCACCTTCGCCTGAGGACCACGCCACCGCGATCCACCGGGACCGGGACCAGACTGCACACCCCGCCGCCCGCAGTATTTGCCCACCCGCAGTATTTGCCCGCCCGGCTCCCAGGGACCTTCCACTTCAACGGTCGGGAGAAATAAATGGTTTGGAGACCCCAGCTGCCTTGGACTTGGCTTGTGGTGGAATCGGTTTGGGACCGCGGAAGTGATTGGGGAACCAAGGCTCAGAGAGGTGCCCCCTAAGAATCTGCTGCCATTGTACTTTGACCAGCCTTGCTCTCTGCTCCCCTAGAAGAAGGTCCAGTCTTGGCTGGCATCCAGCCTGGGGCCACAGACCCAGAAATCAAACTTGAATGAGAGCCTCGGAGGGCCGCTTTATGACTCCAGTTGAAGTCCATGCCCACTCACGGTGCAGGACCACCACGTGGTCTAGGTCTGGCAGGGAAGAAGGGAAGGGGGGGGTTGTGGTCCATATCTGATTGGCCTGGGTTGGAGATCAGCTGGTCTTGGACCTTCTCTCAGCCTGTCTTTGCTCCATCTTCCAGATGAGCAAAGGGTATCCTGGGAAAAGAAAGCCTTTCCCCTCCAGCCCAGGTCACTCTCTCCTAGGTTGGCATCCCAGTTTCTTAACTTGGAAAATCTCATTGTTCTGGAACTTTGGGAATTGGTATCAAGGCCCAATATGATTGGGGGCCAGGATCACCCCTTTGTGGGGGTAGTGATAACGCAATTTGCAGCGAATGCCCCTTGACCACAGGGTCCTTGGCTGCCCTGCTTCCTATCCTCCCAGCCCAGGAGTGCTGCTTGCCCAGGCCAGTTGCCTTGGGCCAGAATACTTCCCCACCCCACAGTGTGAGGGCCTCCATGTACCCTGGCAGCGGATGCCAAGCAAGGCCACAGGCAGTGACCCAGCCCAACCCGCACCCACAGCCCTTGCACTCGTGTCAATTTGTGGCATCACTGACATCCCACAGTCGTGAGCAAGAAGCTCTCCCTGCTCAGCCTCAGTCCAGCCAGGGGTGGCGTGGATTCACTTCCAGAATAGCACTGAGAAGGCAGAATCAGCTTGGAGTCGAGAAAGGTGTGGCCCATCTTTGGGGGAGTCACTTCTCTTACACAAAGGTTTTTTAAGGGCTTTCTCCAGCTTACCTCAGACTCATTCTGTCCTCTGTGGAAGAGCCATGGAGCCTTCCCTCCGCTTCCTTGTTGGGGTCCGGAGCATGGCCCCAGCTGGAGCCAAAGATCCCACTCAGCCTAGCTTGTGGGCTTGGGTCTCAGCACCTGCCACTTAATAGGTTCCTACCTATCTGTGCCTCAGCCCCAGCCTTTGTCGCATTGCCTCAGCTCTCGTGTGCCTCTAGCCCCCCAGTTCCTAAGACAGGACCTCTTTCCTCTGCTTCAGGCCCTGTTCTACCTGGCTCTCAGCCTGTGCTACATGTGGTCGTGAGGGAGCAGGGCGAAGGTCCCTGAGCGTTTAGTCCAACTCCTTCATTTCACAGATGAGAGCACTGACCCCCGGTTCCCTGGGTGTGGCCAACGCTGCTGGGTGGGCCGCCTCCCAGGGCTTGGCCATACGTTCACCCTCACTATTGCCATCGAGTGTGTTTGCTTGAGTCCACACCTGAGCAGTGTGTCTCCACGGCTAAAGGTGGGGTCTCTGAGGGCCAAGGAGGCAGGGCAGGCTGGGCGCCTGCTGTGTTGGAGGCTGGAGGGGCTCGTAGGGGAGTGGAGATTAATCCGCTCCCTGCCATAAACCCAGAAGCATCAGGCTCTGGCCAGCCTAGGCATCTGCAAGGTAGTGGCACCGTGGAAAGGATAAAGGGACCTACAGCCTTGGCCCTGCCCACCATGCTCCCAAGTTCCCTGGAGTTAATAGCTGGCCCTGCACCTCACCCCAGTCACCTGCTGGCCAGCCTCATTTCTTCCAAAGCATGGGCTCCAGCATCCCCTAGCAGCCTGTTCCTCATACAGCCACCCCAGGGCCCACAGCGGTGTGGTCAACATTCTGAACGGCAGCAGAAATTAATCTCCAAACACTTAGGAGTGACGTGTGGAACGGATCGGGGCAGGGGCACAGACTGCCACCTGCTCCATCCCTCCATCCTTCCAGTGGCACCATGTCATCTGCTGACGATGACAGGGTAACACACAGTCCTCTCTGCCACTGTGTGCAGGCCCTGGCAGCTGCACAGCTCACCTTGCAGGTGCTGTTCCTTCTTCATGGAATGCCTGTTCCCCCATCTGCTGAGTCCCATGCTGTGCCCTTCTAGGGAACCTTCCCTGAGGCCACCCAGTACTTGACACCAAAGTCCCTCCCCCTCCAGGCTTTGGCCTAGGACCTGTGAGCTAGGGTTTCTCTTCCTGTGTCCTCCAGCATCCTGTGGGCATTGAGAGGAGGCCGCACCCAGCTCTGTGACCTTTGGGCGGCAGTCCCAGCAGTGCAGGCCCCCCTGGGTCTCCCACCTCCCCAGGCATGCCTTCCTTGCACACGCCCCACCACCCCCTGCCCCAGCCTCAGCCAAGACCCCTACCTCAGGGTCCACCCCCACCCAACTCCCCTCAGTCTTCTGCCTGCTTCCCTTGAGAAATTAGAGTCTTGTCTGCTCTGCTCCCCTTCTGGGTCTCAGTTTCCCCCGTCTGTGAAATGAAGGGATTCACCAGATGTCCATCCTACCTATTGGCTCAACCATGGAGCATGATAGGACATCTCACGGTCTCGGGCATGGAGGGCAGGGAAGGGTCAAGTCAGGGGCCTGTGCTCAGGTTTGGATAAATTGTGAAATGCCTTCCTGGCACTATTAGGGAGTGTGGGCAGGTATCTTGGAGGCTGGCTCCACCCATAGTTGGGCGGTGCTGGAGGTGGATGGGGGAGGAGGGCCTGGAGTAGGGCAAGGTTCTTGTGGGGTTACAGCTGAAACCCTCACTGTGGACCCTGGCTCACGCCAAGGGGCCCACCAAAGCACAGGGGCTGGCGGCTCAGGCCTTAGGGCCTCTAAAGCAACAGATACAGTGAAGGACGACCCCCAGCAGCTTAGGAAGTGTCTAACGTTTCTGGGCTGCCGATGTCTTCCTGACTATGTCACTGGTCAGCTAAGTGCTGGCCCCCCACACAGTGTTTCCGTAAAGTATTCTCTTGCCAGCCCACCCTCCCTTCCTAGCTGAGCAGTTGCAAAGCCAGGTCCCAGCCCCCTGGGTCTCCCCATGAGAATGCAGTAGAATCAGGGCGGGCATGTGTGAAGGAACACAGTGCAAACCCGCCAGCCACTTGCCCAGAGTTCCCCTCCTGGTGAACTAAGTGAGCACACCGCCCCATTTCTGTGTTTGAAGCCCACATAAAAGAGACAAAAATTGCCAGTTACCAGAAATTGGCTCTGTCCCCTCACTCCTGGAGCCTCAGCCCCAATCTGGGGACAATAGGGTCCGGACTCCATAGTCTCATGGGTCTAGTCCCCAAAACATCCAGACAGGACTCTGAATCCAAAAGTTCCAAATAAGAAGTCTCATCCCCCGTGTCCCCTGTGACCATGTCCCCCTGAGACCTGGTTTCTTGCACACCTAATTTGATCCTCATTTTAGTAGGTGATATATTTACGTGGCTCGATTCAAGGTGTTCTAAGGATTCCTTCCTGCTGCCTCTCGCAAATCCTTCCAGAGGCATTTTATGCATATACAAGCAAATATGCATAACCCCGCCCCCAGGTCCCCCCAGTGGTAGCGTAGTCTATACAAGTTTTGCCTTTTGCCCTTTTTTTAACTTAAAAGTCTATCTTGCCCTAAGTAGTGTGTCTTAGTTGGTTGGAGGGTCATCCTGTAACTGAAAGGCTGTGGGTTCGATCCCCAGTCCAGGCACTTATGAGCCCCAAGTCCAGATGCACACGGGAGGCAACCAATTGATGTTTCTCTTTCATATCAATGTTTTTCTCTCTCCCTTCCTCTCTCTCTAAAAGCAATGGAAAGTGTCCTTGGGTGAGGAATATATATACCGTCTATCTCAGTACTTGAAGAGTCTCCATTTTTGCCCGGCTAGGACTAGGACAGACCACAATTCCACTCAACGAGCGCCCATCATGAACATTTCTGCTGTCTCCAGCCTGCAGCACCTAGCTCAGCTATGCTGAGTCCCACGCACGCAGAGGTATACCTGTAGGACGGGTTCCTAGAAGTGCAATTGTTTGGTCAAAGGCAACGATGCTGTTTTAATATGGCCAGATGTCCCTCTTAGTTGGCAAGGGGGAGGTCTGTGGGACCATGCAGCTGGGCACTAGAGGCCCTCCCAACCCAAGTTTTGACTTTGGCTGTCTGATGGGGAAGATGCTTTTCTCTCAAGCCAAAAGGTTTAAATTTACATTTCTCTTTTCATTTGGTGAACTGCCATTCCTTTTCCCTGTTTTGGGAACTAAGTCAAATCCTCCAGCCCATTTTCCCAGTGGAATTTTTGTTTTAAAGTTCTTTATATATTAGAGAAATTAACCCTTTGCCATGAGTTGCAAATACTTTCCCGCTTTGTCATCTGGTGCTTGACTTTGTGGGCAGGCTCTGGAGACACACTTATCAATCTCTTCTTCAGGGTGTGTCATCTCTGGGCTTTCCCCACTCCATGATTACCAAAGCGATTTCCCATGCTTTCTCCCGGGACTTCATGCGATTTTGTTTTGTTAAGATTTTATTTATTTATTTTTAAAGAGGGGAAGGAAGGGAGAAAGGGAGAGAAACATCATTGTATGGTTGCCTCTTGAGCGCCCCCTACTGGGGACCTGGCCTGCAACCCAGGCATGTGCCGGAGACAAATCGAACCAGCCACCCTTTGGTTTGCAGGCCAGCACTCAATCTACCAAGCCACACCAGCCAGGGCATGTGATTTTGACATTCACGTTTTTGCTCTGTCTGGAATGCCTCGTGTCAGGTCTGAGTTGTGGCTCCATGTTTTTATTGCAGATGCCACCCACCTGTCCCCTCACTATCTGTTAAATCACCCATTTTACCCCACAGGGGAAATGCCACTTTCACTTCAAATCAAATCCCCTTTTGTACTCGGGTCTACTTCTGTGCTCTGTATTCTTTCCTCCCAATGGGTTCTCTGAATTTTATTTGTAACAGACAAGCTTGTTTGCAGACTGCCCCACACCCCACTAGGGGGCCTTCCCTCTCAGTCCTCGTCCCGGCCCCTCCCCTCTTCCAGATGCTCCCTACCTGCCCTCAGTTTCCCCCACTGCCTGCCTCCCCACCTGCCAAACGTCAGCCCTTCTGGTCTTGCTCTCCTGAAGGGACTTGCCCGCTGCGTCCACCAGGCAGCCTGGAAGCACAGGGGCCGCAGCCGTCTTGAGTATCAGGTGGGTGATGTGCTCACGTATTACACAAGGCTGTCAGCAGTGGAAAAGGAGCCGCACCGACTCCACAGTTTTCAACTTGGCTTACGAATGCGGACTCTTGGTGGTGCCAGAACCCGCCCCGAGAAGTTTGTTTCCTCATCTCATGCCAGGCGCTTTGCTGCGGAGGCCACTGTTCCTTTGACACGTGATCCTCAAAGGTATGCGTTTCAGTTTTTCTCTAGGAGAAAAGTTGACTCTTTGGGTGGTGAGTCTCCTCATACACACATTTGCATTCTGATAATTAACAAGATAACATTCTTATTTATTAAGTAAGCCAATTTCTTTGTTGCTCAGAGAGAAGTGAAAAGACCCTCTGGATTTAACTCCTTTGGACTCTTCTCTACAAACCCAGACTTCGATTCTCACATTAAACCTGGAGGGACAGGGGACCAGGAGCTAGACCCCATCCAAAGAGCATATGGCTTTGGAGAAGACTGTGAATGAATCTGTCGGCAGAACAATGTAACAGATTATACCCCCACCCTCCAAACACCTGATCGCAACAGGTGAGTGACTCTCCATCTCTGAGCCGCATCCATCCATAGGGTTCCTCCTCTAACACCAACACCTGAAGGAGGGCTGGGTGCTAAGAAGCCCCGTTTCCAGGAATGAGTCATTCAGTGACGGGGCTGTTGATTCCTTAGTGAGAGGCAGGCAGTCCAAACAAAACACAGTTACTGCAAAGCAGAGAAGAACGTTTAGCCTTTGCTGTCCCTCTTCGCCATTTCCAGGGTACAGAGGATGATCTCTGTGTGGATGTGGGTGCTGGTGACCCCGAGTGGGTACAGATGGCCGAAGCGGGCATGAAGAGTTTGAATTTGTCCGATTTAACGTGAATGCCCAAGTGGCATCACTGCGGTAATGTCTCCACCAGACGAGCAAAACAGAGGGTATTTACAATACATGCGGTGCGTGTCAGTGCAGAAACAGACATTTTTCAGAATGGGAAGTGACCACAGACTCCACACAGAGTACGACCTCACGCATTCAAAGGATGGAAGGTAGGGAAACAAACAAGCCCAGAACAAGTTGGCCCGGACCTCGGAATACATCCAAGATATGCAGAACTCAATTTGAAAACTCACACGCTGAGGAGCCCTGAAGAACTAAGGAGATGAAGAGAACACGTACCGCCCCCCCACCCCCAGTTGGAGGCCATAAGGTAATGTCACCTCCCGCATCTGGTTCATGATTCAACACAAATATCGGTTGCTAGAATTTCCAACAGATATTTGGATAGATTCATCCAAATATTTTTTTTCCCCCACTGTGCAACCGCTTCAGTGCCTGCAGCCTGTGGGCGGAGGCCAGGCGATGGTTCAAGGCCACGGTTTGCTCTGGCGTGGGGCACTCCGAGAGTGACAACCAAATTCTAACGTTTACATGAGAACCCAAAGGGCCAAGAGGAGCCAAGACATCTTCCTGAAGAAGACAAGGTGAGAAAACTTGCTTTTCTGATGTCAAGATTTGTTATCTAGCTCCACAATCAAGGCACAGTGAAACTAGGAGAGGGGCAGACAGCAGACTGACTGAAAGGAAGCCCCAGAAACAGACCTCGCCACATACGTGACATGGTGTGTGACAGGGGCAGCCTCGACGTTTGCACGAAGGCAGCCCTGGTCGTTCAGGGACGCTGGACAGCTGGCTTCCACTTGGCGGAAATAACAAGCTAGACTCCTACCCTTACAACAATCAGTTCCTCATGAATTCAAGCCATGGAGACAAGATCATAAAGATCTTAAAAGATCAGCCTGCTGGTGTGGCTCAATGAGTTGAGTGCCAGCCTGCGAACTGAGAGGTCTGTGGTCCGATTCCCGGTCAGGACACAGGCCTCCACTGCAGGCAGGGTCCCCAGTTGGGGGGAGTGTGAGAGGCAACCAATTGATGTTCCTCTCGCACATCGATGTTTCTCTCCCTCTCTTTCTCCTCCCCTTCCTCTCTAAAAATAAATAAAATCTTTAAAAAAGATCTTAAAAGACCATGTAAGAGCATTATCAGCTCAGCGTTTTCTTAAATGAGATACAGAAAGGATACACAACTAAGAAAAAGATGGACATGTTTGACCTGATACTAGTAAGACGCCATAAGAAGACTGACAAGATGTGCTGAGGGATTTGCAACTCACATTATTGGCAAAGGGCTGATATCCAGGACATATTAAAAAAAAAAAAAAAAGCCTCCTACAAATTGGTAATAGACAACCCAATAAGAAATTAGCAAAGGACTTTAGAAGCTACTTCACAAAAGGAAATATCCAAATGGAAAAGGTGTTCGACTTCAGTAAAAATCAGGGAAATGCTGTTAAAAGCCACTGCAAAATACCACTACCGCCCAGCGAGCTGGCTACAATTAACATGCCCGCAAAGCCACTCCTGGGCATGCACCCTAAAGAAACTCACGTGTGGAAACCATCACATGTCCATCAAGAATAGAATGGATAAATAAATTGTGGTACGTTCATGTCACAGAATGCTACACGCGGTGACACGAACAAGCTACATGTACTCATATTGCCGTGGACGAATCTCACAAGCGTAAAATGTGGAGCAAAAGATGCAACGTTCTAGAGTCAGAAGGCACAACACAAGGCGCACAAATCAGCGCAGAGCGCCCAGTCCCCAAACAAGTGTCCCTGACCGGCAGAGCCGCAGTCTGCACACGCTCCCACAGCGCCCGTGTGCAAGAGGCCTCCTCCAGCACTGCTGCCAGAACCGGAACAGGGACCGATGGCCCAAGCATCATCCTCAGTTGTGCAAGGGCAGAGGCAACCACGGAAGGAGTTTCTACAGAGAAATCGACCCTGCAGGTGGCAAAAACAAAGTGGAAAAGGAGCAGCGAACTTCGTGCAAGTGACCTTTACACTGGTCCAATAAACCCTGCGGCAGCCAGCGGGAAAGATGGACTCCCCGCAAGCTTCAGTGAATAACCAGGGCTGTTGCCTCTTCCGGATGCCCAGCTCCAGCTGTTGGAGGCAAAGGGGGACAAGCAACAGACAGATGTCTCCTTTGTGCATTCAAGATGCATGCAAGGAGCTCCCCCGTTTGAGTCTTGTATGCAAGTCTTGTTTCAGACAGAACCCACCCTCCTTCAGCTGTTGCTGTGTCCTCTGCTCCAGCATCTGATGCTGAGAGCAATTTTTACAGCACATGGAAGGGCCGGTGGTCACCAGAAAGGCACAGCAACCCAGCACAGGGACGTGAGACACCGCAGCATCTTCTCTTCCAGCAGACAACGACACAGCGCAGGCGACTGACTCTCCTGAGCGCCACGTCCTGCGCTGCACATGAACCCCCCCCCCCCCCCCGAGCCAAACATCACTCCCCGCCGAAGACCACCACATGGGCCTGCAGTTTACCCCACAGTAAAAAAATCTGGAAGTAATTAACAACCAAAAAAAAAAAAAAGCAAAGAAAAAAAGGATGCAACATACCCATAATACAATTTCATATATTTAAAGTCCAAAAACTGGGAACCCCAAATAACATTGTTCAGAGGTCCGGGTCTAGCTGGTAGAACTGTGAGGGGAGCCAGGAGATGATTTTCACTGCAGTCAGGGCAGTGGTCCCACTGCGGGGAGGGAGGCCTGTGACTGGGGTGGACTCGTGGGAATTGGTGGGGTGCTGCTGTGGTATTTTTCCTCTCTGTTCTTACAAGTGTCTGTGTTATACTTGTTAAACTATAGGCGTTCTTCTGTGTGTAATAGTGCACAATACAAATGATTACACGCACACACAGGACAAAGGGAAGCCAGCACTAGCATGCTATACAGAGGTGCTGCCAGATTCCCCTGTCCCTCTAAGGAATCGCCCCACTCCAGCCAATGCCCGGGGCTACCCTCACCCCAGCCCACACCCAGCCTCCCTGAGTTTCTAGCCACTGGTGCTCCTGCAGGGGTTAGGGAGCCCTTCCCCCTTATCTCCTCTTGTTTCCCCATGAGGTGCTTCCATCCCTGCAGGAGCTCTCCAACCCTCCACCCCCACCCCCCGCCAGGCCTGCTCTGCCACGTCCTCCCCCGGCAGGTGCCTTGACTTGTGCCAACTCTATGGCAGAGGCCCCGAGACTGGACCTGGAAAAAGGCAGTGTTCTGTTTAGGCCCCTTCAAACCCACGTCTTGCACTCTGGCTTTGAGTGTGGAGTCCACACCCGTAACCTCTGTGAAGGCTTTGGAGAGGCTGGTGTGCACACAGGGACTTCCTGGGAACTTTGGGGGTTCCCCACGATGCTTTGGTGCTGTGAGCTGATGCATATGGTTGTGTGGTTGGCTTGTAACTCGTGGCCCTGGCGACAGGCTCCATCCTGCTGCATTAAGCAGGGTCTACGTGGGGTTTTGGCCTCAGCAGCTCAGGTGGTGCTTCAGGGGTGGCTACAAGCTCACAGCTGTGCTCTGATTAGGGGAGGCCTTAGCAAGCCCTGGCTGCTGGGTTTGGTGCGCAGTGAGAGGGTTGGTGTGAGCTTTGACCTGTGACAGAGACAGTGGAGTAGACGTGGCTCCAGATGGCTTGAGTCTTCTGAGGGAGGGTGGGGGTGGGGGGTTCTCAGCCTGATCACATGTAGGAACTTTCAACTGCAAAGGCAGGGAGGGGCTGGAGTACACCTGGGTGGGAATCTTGGGCCCCCACCAGGAGGTGGCGACCTGTAAGTTCCTGCTGGAGTAGGGGCTGTGAAGGATCCCTCTTGACCCTGGAAGTGCCTTCTAGGCTCTTCAGAGTTAGTCCCCTGAGTCGGGAGACTGAAGCCTCTTCCGTGAAATGCTGGTAGTTTGTTATGGGCAACATTCAAAGGGATCAGGGCCATTAAGACAATGTGCCATTTTCTTGGGATGAGATAGAAAAACAACTTGATGAAATCACCGCACACCCCAAAGCTAGCAAGGCCATGCAAAAGCTTGGGCTGGGAGCCATCTGTCCCAGGGAGTCGGGGTTACTTGGGAGATCCAGAAGGAACTGGAATGGTGTGAGAAACAGACCACAGTCTTACTTGTAGAGCAGGAGCTGTGGGAAATGAGAGAGGCCAGCTGTGGAAGAGGAATGTCCTCAGGGGAACGTGAGGGGTGGGAGACAGGCTGGGCAGAGATGGTGTCGATGACGCTTGGGGGGACCAGACTGCACAGACCAACTCAGGGGACAGGCGAGCTCCTGCCGGGGAGAAAGGGCAAGCTTTGAGGAAGAGGCAGGGCCACCCCCCAGGGAGCCAGGTGACCCAGAACACTCTTGAGGGGTTGACCCGTCAATGCTGCAGCCAGGGACTCGGTGAGAACCAGAAGCCATCCCACGAGCCTGGCAGCTCTCAGAGGCTGTAGGTCGCAATTTAAGAATGAAGGTCAGTGTCAGATACTGAGATGATTTGGGGGTGGACAGCACTGTTACTGTGGGTGGGGGGTCCAGGGATTGCTTGGGCCTGAGGTCGTATGTTTTAAGACATATGGATTAGGTCTCAAGAAGGGTCAGCTGAGCCCGGGTGGAGGCGAGCAGGACCAGGTGCCAGAGGGGAACTGGCCGAAGTACAGTGGCCCATGTGGTCTCTCTGGGGTGAGCCATGCGACTATTTCAATAGTGGATCTTTGTGAAGAACCTGGAATTGACTGTTTTTTCTCTCTCTTGCCACGTGAGACCCCAAGAGGCAAAATCTAGAAGGACAAGTCAAAGAAAGTAAATGTTTGGGCCAGGAAGCAAAGCGAAAATAAAAGGAGACAAGGCGCTGGAATCTAATAAAAATGGCTACCCCTCTGTGTGGTGGAGAAAAGGGAATTTTGGTCAGGGACAGGCAGCCCTCCCCACCAGGACCTTTGTTACAGAAATAAATGCCATTCAAGGCTGGCGCAAACCCAGCGGAGGACAGTCAGTGCCCTGAGGCTCAGCGGGCCCCAGCTGCTGCTCCCTGACGCTCTGTTAGGGAACGTGCCCCGGGCAGGACGCGCAGGCGTGCGGTGAGGCGCCCAGGCTTGGTCTCTGTGTCACCAGGCAGAGCTCAGCACTGGACACACTGAGGGAAATCACGAGGTTTCGAACATACCGGCAGGTATAAATGAGACCCAACAGCCGAGCTGCCCGCGGGGCTGGTGACGCCCATTCGCCAGAAAGCAGGAGTGGCACAGGTGTGCTCAGAGAGGACCCGGTTGTCGAAGTTGCTCCCCGCCCTACTGAACGTGACTGAACAGGGCTCAAGCGGACCCCGCGTTGGGTCAGCCTCCCAGGGTGTGTGTGGGGTCTGGGCTATCATTCTCTTCTCTGTCCCCCTCCTTCCTTCAGGGGGCGGGACGCAGCGGGAAGAATGAACCCATGGGGCTGAGTGCTGGATGCTGGGTTCACCCAGCAGCCTGTAGGTGGCCTGGGGGATTTCCCTGTGGCAGACAAGGCTATGAGGCTGTCACCACTGGCCTCGTCCCAGCGACTCTGACAGGTTAAAATGCTGATTGTGGAGGAGGACCCCCTTCCGGGAGGGACCCAGCCCTCCGGGCCCGCTGGGTGGGTGGGTAGGTCTGGGAGAGGCAGTGAAGGCCACTGGGCTTTGACGGATGGTTGGGCTTCCTGTGACTGCTTCGGATTTAAATTTTTTGATCTTATGATTTTCAGTTTTTATTTTTTTGAACTTTAACCTGAAAGGGCAAAGGAATTTAATTTTTTTTTTTTAATTTGAATTTCACCCCAGGAAATTCATAGAGAGGCCATTTCTGTGTTGACTTTTTCCTGGAGTATTGTCATCATTTTCTCTCTTGGCAGAATACCTGAGCCAAATTTGGACTTTGAAGTTAGACCTAATTTGGGGTGAGCGAACAGGGAGGGGATTTTAGTGTGGGGTCCAGTGTGCTCGCCCTTGGAGTTCAGTAACACCAAGCTCTGACCCCTCCCAAGGCCTAGGTGGGGGAGTCTCAAGTCCCCTTGGGGTCCCAAAGGGGGAGTGGATGGAATGGGTGATGGCCTCACCCTCTCTGGGGGACCCTTTCAGTCCCTACCCAGCCACTCTGCTCAGCAAGCAGCAGCAATATCTCCGACCCATGAGTTTGGGAAAAGAAAGTGGTCAGGTTTAGTTCAGTGCCTTTGGGTCCTCTCTTGGGACCTGGTCGTCCTTGTCATGTGGTGCCCTCTGTCCTATTGTGGGGGAGGCAGAGCCAGCTGCCCAGCCTGTGGCAGTCTTTCTCCATCACCTCAGGCCCCGATAGGCTGCTGCGGAGCCACCCTGCCACTTAGCCCCGCGTGTCCCCACCCTCGCCCTTCTGGCTTCCTGCTCCTCTTCCTCCTCCTCAAAGCTGCAGTCAGCTTCAGCGTCGCTCTCCCACCCTCAGCCAGCTTGTCCCCAGAACCTGACACCCATGCTTTCTCTTCAGGAAGCGAACCCCAGACTCATCTCAGGTAAACTTTTTGTTTCTCAAAGGGCTCACTCTGTACACCTTGAAGAGACAGAATATGTTTGGAGTGGAGGTCATGGGGAGCAGGAGGGGCAAGAAGAGCAAGCACCAGGTATCAGGAGGAAAAGCAACCAGGGGAACGAGAAGGCCCGAATGCCCGAACGCCCCAGCCTCCAGCGCTGGCTCTCTGCCCTGCAGCGGGGCCTCTGGTGTCGGTGGTGCCCTGACACTGGACCCAGAGACTGAGCGAACCCTTGGCTCAGCAGCCCCTGCTCAGGTGGACTCCTTGCTCCTCACCACCTGGCCCCAGCCCAGGCCCACCCTGTCTCCGCCTCTGCTGACTGGCCCCCCACACATGCTTTCTTACTCTGGTCCTGGGCCATCTCTGGTCCCCTTCCCTGTAGTCCCCTGGACAGGCAGACTGAGCTACTCTGGGCAGCTGGGGCCTGCTGGACCAGAACAGCAACTCCTCAGCTTTCCAGGCTTTTCCAAAGGGCCAGGCCCTAGGGCACCCCTCAACTCAGCTCCGACTCTGCCTGTGATGGGCCTGCCCACACGGGGGCAGGGGGATGGCGGGGTGTTCTGAGCAGGGCTGCTCTGCCCGAGGCAGGGTCAGCTTTGAGTAAAGGCCAGGGCAGTTTCCCCAAACAGGCCAGGCCTGGGTCCAAGACCTCTGACTCTACTTTCGCCCTTTGGCCAAAGGGATTATGAGGGGGTCCTTTGTGAGTGACCTTCCCCAGTTTCCCAAGCCATTTCCCCCGGACATTACCTCTTGCTATCCTCACAACTACCCCGTGAGGTAGGAATTAAAAGGACAAAGAGCTTCTTTCCGCCGCTCTTTACCAGAGCTGGCCGGCCTCTTCTTGACCTTGTCAGCCATAATTAACTGTTGTTTTCCTGAGCCCCTATTATCAGGGCTGGAAAATTGCTGAAAATACCCTAAAGACGCTGAAGTCCTGAAAAATCGCCATACAGGAGGTGCAAAGTCACAGTGACTGGGCCCTGCACCTAAAGATAACATTGGGGCAAACTGAAGCCCCCACAAAACTGATCGAGGTGTCCCAGTCAAAACCGCCAGCTGCAGCCCCCACCCTTTATAGTCCAATTCAAAGCTCACGTCTTCACACCTAGTCCTTTTCCTTTCCTGGAAAGCGAATACAAACTCTGCTCTCTGCGTTTTCTTCTCTGTGTGAATTCTTTCACAGCCCACTGCACTGGCTGCCCTGATGGGTATCTGCAGCCCTACTTGAAAGGGGAAGCCAAGGCCCAGAGAGGTAAAGGAGGAAGCTTCCCTCAAAGTCGCGCATCAAGTCAAACGGCAGTACCAGCCTCAGGTACGGGGGTGGGAAGACAGCCACCCTCGCCCCACGGTCCTCTCTTCCCAACTGTGGCCCTTTTCCTTCCAGTTCTTCTGCACTTTCTCTCCCCCGAGGGCATGTATCTTTCATACTTGTGGACGCGTTTTCAACAGTCCTAGTACACACAGGACAGGCAGGGAAAGGGGAGCTGGCACGGGGTTCCAAAAGACCTGCCTGGGACCTGAATCAGCATTTCTGGCTCCCACCCCTTGCCCTTTCAGGAAGTGCACCTGTGGTTCAAAGGTCAGACCAGCTGTGTGTGCTGCAGAGCGGACAGAGTGGGTTCAATAGGGGAAAATCTGCTTCTCTCAGAGCAGAGTTTTCGGGTGAGCACAAATCTCAGGGGCCTCCCTGCTCTGCAGGTTTGAGGGGTGAAGGGAGGCAGGTAGGCTGGGGAGCTTGGATGTCATCACAAAACTAGCCAAAATTAAGAGTAAACCAGTCCCCGTATTGTTTAAAGACTTAGTTATCCTCCCTTGAACTCTCCGGGGCTGACCTTGAGCCTGGCACAGCTGCAGTTATTTCAAAGCGTCTTTGCAGCCGAGGCCAACGAGGTCAACGGAGCTTGAGCCGCTGGGCCTGTTTGTTCTGGGCAGGGCCCGGGTAAAGCTTTCAGTTGTCAGGTGCTTTTGAAAAATGTGCAGAAGACACTTTCACAAGTTGGTTGAGCCCCACAGTCTCTTTCCTTTGGAAGTTCCGTCTGTCACGCATCTCCTGTGGGAGTAGCTGTGGGCATTTTGGCGGTGGCTTAAGGGGGAAGCAAACTTGGGAGGTCGGGAATGTGGGGGTCGAGCGGGATATATTTGTGTGCTTTGAAACCACTCCTGTGTCTACTTAATTATAGCTATTGCGGTGCGTAAATGGCTGACTGACAAAGGGAAGCTGACGGAATATTATTTCTGTAGGAAATATCACAACATCATGGTCACATAAAAAGGTAATAAGCAGTCTTCAGTCAAAAAGTAAGGGGGGGAGGTCATTTTTAAAGGCGAAGTAATGTCTAGCAGTTAAGTTAAACGTGTTTTAAAAAGATAAAGTCAAGATATTGTTCTTGAGTTTGTGATCGTTTTGTATATTATTTTTTTGTAAAATTCATCATTTCTTTTCTCAAAATAATTAAAAAAAAAAAAAAGGATTGCTCCTTTCCAGTGTGTTGACAGTGGCCTGGTCTGTTTGGCCCCTTTTCCAACAGACTCTCCTCTTGAGACTCTGCCCCCGGTTCTTATGTCAGACTCTTATCGTCGGTTGACGGGGTCCCACGTCCTCCACGGCTCTTTTCTCAGGCCAGCCATCTGCTGCTCTCTAGATCCGAACGCCCCCCCTTCATGCATTTCAACCGTAATCTAACCTAATGGCGTCCTTATCCCAAGCTCACCGATTCCTACAGGAACCATCATCCCCAGCGTACCCATGAGGAAACTGAGGCCAAGGCCAATCCTAAGGCTGAAGGGGGTGACGGTGTTGATGGTGATAGCGTAACATAAGAGACGAAGTCAAGGCAATTGACGAGGCCAAGATTCCCACAATGCTTTGTCCCAAGGCCATTCCAGTTGGGGACCAAAGAACTGTATCAGATTCCCAGCCAGGGCTCCTCCCCCACAGCAGCAGCCTCCCTTCGGAGCTAGAAGTGCCTTGGTTTTTATACAGTTTCATTTACAGACCTTCTTTCTGCTTAAGCAGGAAAGCTGAAATGACTTGTCCGAGATCACTCAGCTAGTAAGTGACAGATCCAGGTTTCAAATGAAGGTCTCTGGATTCAGAGTAGGGTCAAGGAGAATGAGGCCAAACACCCTGGGAGCCAATTAAGCTGACCTGGCTCTCTTGGCAAATGGGGTGGCAAGAACGTGGCAGTAGTAGGCTGTGGCCTGAACAGGTTGGCTCCAGCCCCATCTTCCCCAAGTGATTCCCCAAGCCATGTGGATTGGGCTTTCTGATCACATGTCCCTGCATGTGAGGGCCCCATACCCTTTTAAACCATTTTGTGCCTCACTAATTGTCTTTATCACACTCAGAAAGGGGCAGAGCAGTGATTACATAAGAGGACAAAACAGCCTCGGAAAACTTTGGGAGCTCAGTAACCTCCCCATCAGCATTAGTGGCCACTAAAGGCCCAGGGACCATTTGCCTTACATCAGAGGGCAAGACCGCCAAGCTCCTCCCAAAGGATGTGGGTTGAGACCCCAAGTTGCCCTGCGGCAAAGGATGAACAAAGCATGAACAAGATGGGCGGCGGGGGGGGGGGGGGGGGGGGGGGCAAGCCCATGAAGTGGGTCCCACAGGTAGTCTCCCAATTGACAAGGATTACTGAGAGGGGTCTTCTCCACACCCCCTAGTCTCACACGTGGTCCCCCACACTCAGAAGCCCTGCAAGGGAACTGGTGTGCTTATGACACATACTTCTCTTAAAACCAGGGTCTAGTTCTCAGCCGGCTGGGCCCCCCACTGCGCTGTTCCCTCCTCTCCTCCCACTGCCATTCCTTCCTGGCATCGCCACTGTCCTTCTGCCCCATTCCCGTCCTTAACCCAAAGGTAAGTCTCAGGCTAAGACAGAGCCTTAGGCACCAGGAGGAGCAGAGCTCTGGTTGGACTTCCTACTACAAGCAAAAGTAGCCTCTCAGGGGCTCTTGACTCAGGTCAAAAGAGCTTTTGTTCCTTTTCCCTCTGTAGGCCCCCACCCTCCTTTCCCCTGGCAGTTCCTTCCCTGCCCTATCTTGTACGTGAAACACATTGACTTCCCTAAAATGGGTCACGATTTGCTCAGTGATCTGGTTTGTAAGGCTGGGGAGCGGTGCCGTAGTCAGCTGTGTGGGAGGCCTCCTGGCTCTCCCTTCCGTCTCCATTTTTTCTTTTTCTTTGAGTTCATCCCTCTTTTCTTCATCCTTTCCTGTCCTCCCTTTCCCTGCTCGCCCTCTGGGGCTCTGCACAGTTCTTTCCACTCCACAGGGCTTCTTTCCCTGGCCCGGTGGGCACAGCCGGAGTCTCCGACCCTTGCCTTCTGCCCAGGATCGGAAACAATCTGAGACTCCCCCCACCCCCACCGAGACCCTTCCCTTTCCGCCTCGGCTGCCCCAGCACTGCCTACGCTCCCCATCCCGGGAGGTTTCTCCACCCCTTTCCTTCAGCTTCGGAGGCCGCCCGGTAGTGGGACCGTCACAGGTCCTGGGCACAGCGGCCGCTGTGGTCACCGGCGGCGCGAGCCTAACGGACCAGCGCGTGCCCAGACACCCGCTGCCTGCTGCGTCCGTTGCCAGGACAACCTGCCCGCTACTTCCCACCTTCTCCCAGCCAGCTCCACACCCGGGGAACTGGCTGAGGACGGGCCTGGCAAGGTGGGTGCGGCTGTCCATCCCCAGCATGCCCCGCGTGGGGCGGGGCTAGGGGCGGGGTCAGGGGCGGGGCGGGGCCGACCGGGCGTGATTGGCGTCCCAGCGGTCCCGGGACGCGAGTCCTGGCAGGGCCCGATCCTAGGGCAAACAGAGGGCTCGCAAAACGCCGTGCCTGGGGTCTGGCATGAGGCGCGCATCCAAGAGGACAGTATGTGGCTTGGTTTTTATTTTTGCAATGACCTTTTTGTTAGTATGGTGTTTTTCACTTGTTATTGTAAAGAATAATGTATTAGTACAAACACTTGTGAATTAGCACTTGGGCAGGCTGAAATGAAGCCTCCCGGCACTTTGACCTCAGCCTCCGCAGAGGGAACCGCCCTCCGGGATCTGGTGTTTGCATTGTCGATATGTTCCTAACCGAAGGAGTTTAGAACGCGTCGCCCCTAAAATAGGCCGCTTTGACATACTGATTGTTTTGAGTTAAAGATACTGGAAAACAGCGAATGCAAGAAAAACACTCCAACTTTCCTTCTTTTTCTTAAAAGCAAGAGATGAAATTGCTGTGTCATTTTGATAGTCTTTTATTCTTTGCCCGTGATTTAAACTCCACATTTTATTTTGTCAAATATTTCAGCATAGTCATTATGTATTCTAACGTATTTTATAATTCCAACATCGGAAGTCACTGGAGGAATCCTTTGCCTTACCATTGGACTCTCAGTCATGCTGGCTAGCTTCTCCACTGGCCTGTGACATGGTAATGAGGTGTAGAAGCATCTGGATTTGATAGGAGGGGAGGAATCCTGTGAGGCCTGGTTGGAAAAGGGGGAGTTCCCTCTCAAAAGGACTTTTGCTGGCCTCTGAAAATGCCTTGAAAGTGTTCTCAACTTGAGACCACAGAAAAGTAACTTGGGCTGTTCAAGTAGTTATAAATAAGCCCAAACCTGTATCCCAGGCTTTGGTTACAAGTTCTCAGGAGTTGTTTGTTCCCACAAAAAGTCTAGGCCAGGACACATAACTTCTTGGTCATCTGCTATGCCATCGAGCAGGGTCCTGAGGCCAGGGCTCTGTGTGGGGTCTCACTCCCACTTCCCAACAAGGCCCTAAGGTTCCAGGTCTTGAAGAACAGGTACCCCCAGGGCAGCTGCAGCCTCAGCCTCCGCTTCTCCATTCAGACCACACGATTTTCCACTCCCTCTTCATTTTTACCCCTGGAGGGTTTGCTTACTTTTTATGACCTCAGCTATGCCTTTAAAGGGCTGTGTATAGTATTGCATCAGCATTTTGCAGTGATTCACAGCAGCAGGATGCGTCAGGCTCCCCGTGTCCCTCAGTATGGCTGTGGGTTTTTAAAGACTGTATTGTGGGGTCACACTAGGTTCTCTCTGACATTCCCAACCAGCTCTAAGATTCCAATATTCTTGGTCAAAATAAACTTCCAAAGCCCCTGCCCCCCAGGGCCCTTGCCCCGGTCAGCACCCTGGGCTTCTTCTGACAGATCTCCTCAGATTGGTGGGGGGGAACAGCCTCCTGGGCAAAGATGAGAATTTTCACAGAGGACTCTGAGAAGGCAAGTACATAAATTGCCCCCAGCTCCACAGAGGGCTGTGGAGCATCCAGGGAGATGTCAGGAAATATTTGGGGCATTTGCCTCCGTTCTTCAGAGGGGTGAAGAACGGCCCTCTCTCACATACATACACACGATGGACTGTAACTTGGCCATAAAAAAGGTGAAATCTTGCTACTTGTGACAGCATGGCTGGACGGAGGAGCTAGTACGCTAAGTGACATAAGTCAGGCTGAGAAAGACAAATGCCGTATGGTTTCACTTTTGTGTGGAATCTAAAAAAACGAAGTAAATGAACAAACAAAACAGAAACGAACTTAAAGATACAGAGAACAAATTGGCGGTTGCCAGAAGGGAGGGAGGGCAGGGGGATGTGTGAAAGAGGGGGAGGGGTGGAGGAGTACTGATTGCTAGTCACAAGCATAGTCACGGGATGTGACGCACAGCACAGGGCACAGAGTCAGTAATGTGGCAATAACTGTGTATGGGGTCAGCGGGGCCCTTATGGGGGTGATCACTTCGTAAGTCATACAAACGTCTGATCGCCATGTTATACACAGGAAACTAACAATACCGCATGTCAACTGTAATTGGAACATTTAAAAAATAGTGACAGTCTCTGTGGGGAGTCCCAGGCACTTGGGGTCAGGCAAGTTCGAGGAAAAAGAGACAGTCACCTACCCGCACAAAGGACAAATGTACACCTATGCTCTTCTTACACACTCAAGCACACACTGTCACATACACACACAGATACTCCCCAATATGCATACACGTATCCACTCTTACCTACCAGTTCACACACTTACTCATGTTCACACGCATGTATGTACATATGCACTCACACATTTACATATATACACGCACATATTGTTTACAAATGTACCCAGGATTTGCTGGAATCAGGTATGGTAAGACACGCAGACACGGAAATGACCGTGATGAAGGAAGAAGTTTTTTACTCAGTTGCCCAGAAGCGGGAGACGAAGCGGGAAGTGCAAGAACAATCCGGACTCCTTGGAATACTGTTTGAGCAAAGGAAGGCTGAGGGAGCCGAGTGTGGAAGGCTTTTGGTGCCGGGGTGGCCATGGGATCCTCCCTGGTGTGGAGCAGCCGCTGAGCGGTCTGCCGTGAGAGCTCGGTGTTACCTGTGGAATCGGGGAATGATAGACCCAGCCCCCAGCAGAGAGGGCTGGCTGGGCCCGGCTGCGCTGGGCTCTGCTGGGTAGAGCAAAGCGGGGAAGTGCAGCCCAGCTGATATGTTTGCTTTTATTTTCTTCTCCAGGTGGGAGGAGAAAGCACCCACAAAACTCTCAAAGATAAGCTTTGGAGGGGCCAGACATGTTTATAAGTGTGCTTCGTTCATTCCTTGAAGTCCGAGGGAAAAATAAAAAGGGAATCACAGGGCTGATGCAAAATTTTAGGAAAGTTGGGGGGCAAATGGGAGAAAAACACTCCAACCTTCTGCAGCCAAGCTCCAGTCCCCTAGCCCCCCAAATTCCAGCCTGGTGTTTCCCTGGAGCCCATGATGCTAGCTCAGTCAGTGCTGCATTTACTGCCAGAGGTCTGAGCAATCAGCAATGAGAACCAAAGGACAGATTTTCTTTTTTTTTACAATGGCTTTGTATTTTTGGCTATTACATGTAAATCTCTGGCGAAATTGATACAAAATTTTCTGTACTTTAATCTCACAAATGCTATAAAGGAAAGGTGCAAAGAAAAGGTACTAGTGGCACACAAGTGCCTTGCTTTTGGGTTAATTAAAATTAAATTATGTGAGTACTGAAAACAGAACAAGCCTCCAGAGCTGATGATTTTTGCCCGTGAGAGCTGCTGGGAAAGGGAAGATGACGTGTAAAAGAGAGGCGACCTCTAAGTGGAGGGAGACACGCATTTGGAGTTTAAAATGGAAGTGCTGGTTTGCCCGAGAGCTCTTGCGATTTGGAAGTCCGATCTTTTGAGGTCAGTAATTTTCAGGCCTAGTGGGTCTATTTTTGATGGGGCCAATTGGATGAGTTGGACAAAGTGAAAAGGACTCAAGAAAACCTTGCCGGCCACTTGGACTTGGAACTCAGCTGTCCGGCGCTGCAGTCTCTTAAAGAAAACTGCTGGCTTTTTTGGAATCCTCATTTTACAGATCCGATCTTAGCTGGCCAACTTGGCTGAGATCTGATGCTGTTGACTATGGGCAGATCGAGCCTCAGCACAAGGTACGCCCTGCTGTGTACAGGGGCAGGCCGGATGCCTGTGAGCAAGAACAGAGCACAGACTCCGGAACACTGCAGGTGCAGGACCCCTCTGCAGGGCCCTAAACTGTGAGGACCTCATGCCTAATGAGTAGACTGACTGTGAAGCAGGGTGCAGCCAAGAGGAGGGCCCCAGGAAGGGATTTGTAATGGGGTCCAGGACTCGGGGTGCCCAGGCAATATTAGAAAAATGTATGTAGCATGTCCTCACCCCCACAAGCCTGAGCCAGAGGGGATGGGGCACATGGAACAGGGCCATTCAGAGCTGTTTTGGGTAGCAACAGCTTTGCAGCTAACCCCTGGCACAGTCATTTAACATATCTATAACCTTTAACTGGTTTCATAGATATGTTAAATAGCTGTGGCCCTGCTTTGAGCCAGGGAGATGGGAGTGACTTCCACCCATGATGGGACTGGGAAGCAACTCCCCCTGGTTACAGCGCCTGCGTGAGAGCGTGGAGAGGATTGGCTCCACGCGATGGGGCCGCACCTGCCCGGACTTACTATGGCAGCCCAGTAAAGCTGGAAGAATACGGGGATGCTGGCAGGTGGAGCTGACTGGAGAGGACCACAAGGTTTTGGGGGAGAAAGGAGGAGACCATGCGGCTCTGAAGGAAAGAGTAGACCCACGAGGTTCTGAAGCAAGTAGATAGATAGAGGTCCATGTGGTTCTGAAGTAAAAGAGGAGAGTACCACGAGGTTCTGAGGGGAAAGGAAGAGGGCCAGGATCAGGCAGCTTAGGTGAAGTAAAGAGAGGACCATGCGGTTCTGAAGGGAAAGGAAGAGGACCACGAGGTTTTGGAGTGCTTCTTTTTGCCACGCGGCTTAGGTAGCAGGAGAGACTCTGCCAGGAAGAAAAGGGGAGGAAGGACTCTTGCTGTTGGGCCATGAGAAGGTGCCACATGGTTTTGGATTAACTGGAGATCGCAGCAGCCACACAGCTGATGGTGCCGGGAGCCTGAACCACGGACTTCTACTTCCTTTCCTGAGACACAGTACCCCGGACTGGGCACAGGGAGAGGGAAGGACTGTGCATCTGTGGGTATTCTAGAGGACTTCAGTATTTTATTGAAGACATTAAGTCATTGCTCTAAGTTTGTGTAACTTTTAAATAAACAGTTCCTTTCCTTTTCACCAGTCTCTGGCATTGAGAGACGTCTTTCCTCTGGCGTCAGGCATTTCGAACCTAGTAGGTGTGTGTGTGGGGGGGGGGGAACCTCCAGAGACAGAATGGGGGAATCCTTTCTGTAATAATTTATCGTGAACCACCCCCCGCCTGTTCTGTAACATTAGGACAACCCCCCCTATACCTTGGATAGGGATAATAATTGTCGGAACTAGATGGGCAAAAAAGCAAGGAAAATAGGTGAACTATTATGATTTAAGCACAAGGGAACAAATACAAAGATCATCCCCTGCAAAGTGCATAAAGAAAGAACCTAGACGGGAAGATAGATGGCTGAGTGAGAAAGCCTAACCACATAGATAGACCCTTTAATAGTTCACATATAATCGCTGACTACTCTAGCGTATCGTTTTGACCTGTGCCAAATTCTGGAAACTTTGTTAGACATCAAATGATCAATAGCCATTTGAAACTTTGTACATGTAGTTACTTGTAGTTGTCTGATTGATAACCCTCCTGGTCAAAATAACTTTTGTTTAGTATGAACAAATCTGTAGAACTTCCTGTACATTTCCTTGGTATTTCTGTATAGACTTTTTCTGCTTGAGAAATCATGCCATGCACCTGTTCCTTTGATGTTATATAACAAATCCCTATAAAAACAAAGCTTGATTAAACTCTTGGAGTTCAGTCAGACCCACAAGGGCTGGCCATTCTCCGGCATCAAACTTGGTGTCTGACCCCTCATTCTTCGCCTGCGCTGTCCATCCTTCGGGGACCCTGAGACCCGCCGAGGCTGGACCCCGGCAGGCCACCTCCATTTTATAATAGGGGGGGAAACCCCAGGCACCTGAGGAAGTGAGGGTGAGGGTGTGGAGATGGGGGAGGGGAGGGCATTCATGATCTTCGTTCCGGAAGGTTTCCCCTCTTCCTGAAGGAAAACGGCCCAAGAGTGTGAGCTTAGGATCACACCCGACGAGCAGTGACACGAGGGATCAGCGGGGCCCCAGCTCCTGCACTTTCCACATGGAGCACCCCCAGATGTCGCCCACACTCCTGAGTGGATAAACTGGGGTCACAGACGAACAAAACTATCAGGAGCTGACTGCCTCAGGCAGTGTCTTGGAAACCTGCCCAACTGAACCCTGAGGAAGGGACTGCGAGCCCCACTGGGGGGAAGGCCCTGAGGGGAACCTGCCAACCATCCTGCCTGACTAACGCAGGCCCCTGTTTGGGGACCCCTCACACTGTCAGCCGTTAGCTTCCCGTGGGACCACCGTGTGCGTCTGGGACTTCTGTGTGTGCCCTGGAGGCAAGTTACTAAACTAGGAAAATTCCTTACAGCTGCAATGAGAAACAGGGACAAAACAGTTAAACAAATGGCCGAGTAATTAGCAGCCAACTAATAAATCACAAGACCCTACCCTCGCGAACCAAAGACACTTAGGAGCAGATGGTTGACATCTCACCTCCCCGAACAGAGAGCAGGTAGCGTCAGGGAGATAGATAACAGAGACCCAGTTAATACCAGCCAAACGGGAATAACAAAAAACCCAATCACAGCCAGACAAATTAAAGGAGAAGCTGACCAGGGAATGACCCCAAACCTCACTATACACTCACTTTGATGCATATTGAAGGACATGCCTGGAAAGCTAGTGAGTATTCTGATTGAGACCCCCCCTAAAATTGCCACCTGCAGAAAACAGATAAAAACTCTGAAGACAAAGGACCCAGTGCACACTCTCTGGAGCACATCCACATCCCCCAACCCTGCTTTTCCTAGGTGTGTACTTTTTTTTTTTTTAATTTTATTCATTTATTTTTAGAGGGGAAGGGAGGGAGAAAGAGAAGGAGAGAAACATCAAGGGGTGGTTGCCTCTCCAGTGCCCCTTACTGAGGAACTGGCCCGCAACCCAGGCATGTGCCCTGACTAGGAATCGCACCAGCGCCTCTTTGATTCACGGGCCGGCACTCAGTCCACTGAGCCACAGCAGCCAGATGTGTACTTTTGTTAGGGCACTCAGGAGTTGGAAAATTTTAGAAGGTAAAAGGTTATAAGCCTGGTAAGTAATGTATGTCTTAAAGCTTTTGTTTCAGAAACTAGAGATAAGGCCGATCTCCTGGGACACTGCTAAAGATTATCCCCTGGGGACAAGTGGAGGCATCCAGGTCTTTGTGTTCCAGGGAGAGACAGATGACCACCCACGCCTGGGAACAGCTACCTGCCCAGGACAGGAATGTTGCAGCTTCTTTCACCTAATCCTCCCTGAATTTCAAAGCCCTCACGGCACCTTGTTTATTCCGTTACAAAAAGTCTGGCCTGGAAAGAGAAGGAAAGATGGTCTGTTAGGGTATGAACTGGCCATCTGAGTAAAGCACCCAAAAAGATTCAATCACTGTCATTGCTTATTGGGTTTTGTGGTGACGTCGGTGTCTTTTCTGGTTTCACTTTTACTTTCTCGTAAGCTCAGAAGGCCCTCCCTCCTCTTGCCTGACTTTCCAGAGAGCCAAAGCAGCCCCGCCCTGTCTCATGCCCCTGTTGTTGTGATCTGGCTTCTTCCGTCCTAAGCCCTTCCTTTGTCTTAGTGTCCCAAGCTTTACTAAACATACCCTAAAATTCACCTGCACTCGTATCTGGAAATCTGTCCTGCGTGAAGTCAAGAACCCACACTTTCCAAAGCGTGTTGGGGCAGACCTGCCTGCCTCCACCCAGTCCCTTCCCAGTAACACCCCGACTTTAATGACATCCCTAGAAAGCACGCAGATTAGCTTCAATTTACCGGCTGGAGCTGTGCCTTGGGCCAAAGTTTAAAAGGCTTATAGAGAAACTGAAGGAAGAAACCACCCGACTTTGTAAGACGGGCTTTGTTCTGACTGGCTAAGTCCAGGATAGGCAGAGGATTTCCCAAAGCAGCAAGTCCTGCCTCATTTTTGCCTGACAGTCCTTCCCTATATTCCCTCTGTCCTCACGTATTTTACAATAAGCAGGAAGAAGGAACCAAGTCACGCCTTCAACACTTTGCTTGGAAATAAATCTCAACTAAACATCCAAGTTCAGGGTTTAGGAGCTCTGCCCCCCACACATCTGTACGCTTCAGTTTAGTTAAGTTTCTACCACTGTGTGACTGGGTCCTCCGGGGCTTCTTTGTTACTGGTCAGAGATTCAATGCCGACTGGTTTAGGCCACGAGCGGTCTCCCAGAGCACCACTCCACCTGTACGGGGAGGTGTAGCTGCTCCCCCCACCCCACCCGTGGGGGGAGGGAACTGGGATCAGAACCTGCTTCTCTCCCCAACTCCCCCTTTCTCAGGACAGCCTGATGCTTAAGTGAACTCTGAACCGTGACCAGCGGTGGTCCCAGTTCACTGAGCCCACCTTTACCTTCCCAAAGGCCCCCCTCTTTCCTAGGTTCCAAGTTCAGAAATCCCAGAAAAGCATTCTGATTTGCCCACTTGAGTCACCGGCCAGAAGGCTGGACTACCGCTGTTGCCAGGTGCCCAGCCCCCCACCGTCACTGTGGCCCCAGGGAAGATGTCGGGGGAGGGAGAGAGTGGTGGGGGGAGGGGCTGGAGAGTGGGAAGATGCGGAGAAGAAAGGAGGTTCCGGTGATTCCGAGGCTGGCAGCTTGACTTAGCTGAGGATCTCCTGCTCCCGGTCCCGCCGTGCGCCTCCCCCGACCCGCGCGCCCCTCCGCGCATTGCAAGCGGACCTGGTGAGAGGCATTGGCAGGCGACCAGCCACCTAACCACCAGCAATCGCACGTGGGTGTACACGCGTCTCCCGTTCGTGACCTGGGGACCCGGAGCCGGGGTGAGGTACATAAAAATATTTTTTTGTATTTTAACCAACAGGGGCAGAGAAGGACGGACACCACAGAGAAATCGAAAGGGGTGGGGCACGCCTCTCGCTGGCTTTTTTGGGGCGGAGCCAATAAACCCCTGTTTCCTGGAGATACCCTGTTCCTGCCACCGCTGCAGTCCTTGCTGCCTTCGACCTCTGCCACCCTGGCCACCATGGGTCTGGAGCTCTACCTGGACCTGCTGTCCCAGCCCTGCCGCGCCGTCTACATCTTCGCCAAGAAGAACGGCATCCCCTTCCAGCTTCGCACCGTGGAGCTGCTCAAAGGTGGGCCCAGGCGTGCTCCCCAGGTGCCCACCGGCCTCTGCACCCGCAGGCTCCTGGACTGGCAACTCCCTGAGTGTCCCCACTAGAGGATGTCCTGGGCTGTGTGGCCTTGGAGAGGCCTTCTCTGAACCTTAGCTTTCCCCTCTGAAAGGGGGGATAATGTTACCTTCTACTCTGTGGGGTGGGGAGAAAACTTGAATTTTCAGAGTTGCATGAATTTAAATTCATAAAGCCCTAAAGACCTTGGGGAGACCACCATGCAGTGGTGAGAATTAAGGGGTGGGAAGAGCTGAGCCAACTCTCCCCTTGCCCACCCCAGTCCTGTCTAACTAAATACTTCTCTTCATCCACCCAAAGCACCTGCCTGCACCCACCAGCCCCTCTGCTGGTCTGGGAGGTAGCAGGGCAGGAGACCAGCCCCTCCCCAGTCAGGAGGCCCAGCCTGGGAGGCCCTGGAGGGAGTGGAGCAGACCTGGCGCTCCCTGCCCCCTGCTGTTTCTCAGACCAGCCCACTCAGGGGGCTCTGGTCTGTTCTGGGGAGGGAGAGAGGGAGGGGAAGGGGGGAGGGGGGGAGGGAGCAGGAGCAGGTGTGCCCCTCGCCCTGCGGGCCTTTTCTGACCTCTTTCTCCTTAGGTCAGCACCTGAACAAGGAGTTCCTCCCAGCTAACAGCCTGCAGAGGGTACCGGTCCTCAAGGACGGTGACTTCGTCTTGAGTGAAAGGTACTCTCCTTACCCCCCACCTCCCAAGCCCCCAGCCCACTGGCCCCTGGCTCTCCCACTGCAGGCCCTCCCAGACCCCACGAGCACCGCGGGCCAAGGTGAAGAAGGGTGTGATGGGAGCAGGGGGCCTGGAGTGAGCCCAGGGCGACCAGGGGCTGGCGTAGCACGTCACTGCTCCTCTCTTGTCCTCAGACTCTGCTTCTCCCCAGGGCCTCTCTACCCCCACAAGCAGGGGCACTAGAAGAGAGGATATGGGACCTTTGTCCAGCATGGGACAGAGATGAGGCTGAACAAATACAATCCGAAAGGGTGTCTCCTGACACTCCCCAGAGTCTGCCTAGGCCTGAGCACCGAGTTCCTGGTGGAACTCAGACCGGGCAGGAAGAGGACATGAGGTCAGGCACGACAGCGGTGATGGCTGGGGGCCTGGCAGAGGGGACCTGCAGCAGATCTGAGGACATGCTTTCCCTCTTGGTACCTAACCCGTGCACTCAAGCATGCGAGGTGAACCCACTGTGTGCCAGCCCTATGCAGGCTTCCAGAGTTCCAGGGGCCTTTTCTGAGTTGTGCAGCCTCGGACAAGTCACTTAAGTATTCTGAGCCTTAGTTTCCTCATGTGCGAAAGAGGTAACAGGAGTCTCTACCTCATAGGGCAGCTGCTGGAATATCACAGAGGTGAGGTTCTTAAAGTACAAAGTGGAAGGTCTGGTCGAGAGTCTGTGCCCAAGACAGAGAAGAGAGGAGGCTCAGGAGGATACAGTCAGGGAAGAGAGGAGGCAGGGTCCAGGGAGCTGGGGAGGGGAGGGGAGGCCATCAGATGCAGAGAAGCCCAGGGCCCCACAGCGGGAGGGGAGCAGCCGGGGATAAAGGCCACAAGCCAGGGTCTTCACAGCCGTTGCTCCTACCTCTGTCCCCAGCGTGGCTATCCTCATTTACCTGAGCAGTAAGTATCAGACAGCGGATCACTGGTACCCATCAGACCTGCAGGCCCGCATGCGCGTCCATGAGTACCTGGGCTGGCATGGTGACTGCATCCGTAACAACTTTGGTGTGTCCCTGTGGGCCCAGGTAAGGAGAGCCATCTGGGGATTGATTGGCTGTCAGGGGTCGGGGAGGGGGCGGGGGCTACAGACTGAGCCTGTACTTTGTCAGGTGCTGGCACCGCTCATCGGGGCTCAGGTGCCTGAGGAGAAGCTGAAGCACAACAGGGCTGCCATGGACCGGGCCCTGCAGTGCCTGGAGGACAAGTTCCTGGGGGACAAGGCCTTCCTCACTAGCCAGCAGGTGACGCTGGCAGACATCATGGCGCTGGAGGAGCTGATGCAGGTGTGAGCTTGGCTGGTGGAGCAGCATTTGTGGGCAGCATCCCTCTTATTGCCACCCTCTTAGACAGCAATGCTGACGGCTAGGGAAAGCTAGAGTTTGCCCAGCATCCAGAGCGAGTTTCTGGCTGAACTGACGCTGGAGCCAGGACCCGCTACTTCCCTTCTTGGTGGGGTTTCATCCTGGCGCTCTCGAGCCCTGAGGTTGGCCATGCTGCCCTGGGCTGCTCATGGAAGTTGGGAAATGGGCATGACGCCTTTACCAGTGCTTCTGGCATCGTACTAACTTCCCCGTCCTTGTCCTTGCAGGTTGTGGCTCTTGGCTGTGACCTGTTTGAGGGACGGCCGCGACTGGCTGCCTGGCACCAGCGAGTGGAAGCTTTCCTGGGTGCTGATCTGTGCCGGGAGACCCACAGCCTCATCTCGAGCATTCGGGAGCAGGCAGCCAACAAAAAAATCCTGGATCCTCCCCCAGAGATGTACTCAAAGATGCTGCTTCGTTTATCCAGGATCCCCTGAAGGGCCTGGGATAAGGTTGATTGGGGTCAGAGGATTGGTAGTATTCATTCTGTTTCTTACTTTTCATCTTTTGTCCCTTTCATCTGCTTGCCCCTTCTCCCGCTTTCCGTGTTGTCACAGTCTCTTCGACTCCTGGAGGAACTCTTCACAGGTGGGACATTGAATGTCCTGGGCAGTGCTGCTCCTCAGGTGCACCAGATGTAATCAATAGAAAATTTAAAGTGACCATATGTATATAAAGAGCTCCTAAAATTCAATAACATGAAGAAAAAGAAAGCAACTGAAAATCAGCAAATGCCATCATCGGTCTTTTACATATAGTGAAGATTCTGACACTTTGATACAGAACCAGGAATTCTTGGTGTGCCCTGGCTGGTGTGGCTCAGTTGGTTGAGTGCCATCCTGTAAACTGAAAGGTTGCTTGTTCGATTCCTGGTCAGGGCACATGCTTGGGTTGCAGGTTTGGACCCCAGTCGGAGCATCTATGGAAGGCAGCCAATCGCTGTTTCTCTCACATCGACGTTTCTCTCCCTCTCTTTCTCCCTCCTTTCCCTTCTCTCTCTCTAAAAAAAAAAAAAAAAAAAAAAAAAGCCCTGGCTGGTGTGGCTCAGTGGATTGGGTGCAGGCCTGCGAACCAAAGAGTTGCCAGTTCAATTCCCCATCAGGGCACATGACTGGGTTGTGGGCACTTGAGAGGCAACCACACACTGATGTTTATCTCCCTCTTTCTCCCTCCCCCTCTCTAAAAAAATAAATAAATAAAATCTTTAAAAAAAGAATTCTTGTTTTTTTTAAATATATTTTATTGATTATGCTATTACAGTTGTCCCATTTCCCCCCCTTCACTCCACTCCATCCTGCCCATCCCCTCTCTCCCACATTCCCCCCCTATAGTTCATGTCCATGGGTCATACTTATAAGTTCTTTGGCTTCTACATTTCCTACACTATTCTTACCCTCCCCCTGTCTATTTTCTACCTACCATTTATGCTACTTATTCTCTGTACCTTCCCCCCCTCTCTCCCCCTCCCACTCCCCTGTTGATAACCCTCCATGTGATCTCCATTTCTGTGACTCAGTTCCTGTTCTAGTTGTTTGCTTAGTTTGCTTTTGGTTTTGTTTTAGGTGTGGTTGTTAATAACTGTGATTTTGCTGTCATTTTTACTGTTCATATTTTTAATCTTTTTCTTAGGTAACTCCCTTTAACATTTCATATAATAAGGGTTTGGTGATGATGAACTGCTTTAACTTGACCTTATCTGAGAAGCACTTTATCTTCCCTTCCATTCTAAATATAGCTTTGCTGGATAGAGCAATCTTAGATGTAGGTCCTTGCCTTTCATGACTTTGAATACTTCTCTCCAGCCCCTTCTTGCCTGTAAGGTCTCTTTTGAGAATCAGCTGACAGTCTTATGGGAACTCCTTTGTAGGTAACTGTGTCCTTTTCTCTTGCTGCTTCTAAGATTCTCTCCTTATCTTTCATCTTGGGTAATGTAATGATGATGTGCCTTGGTGTGTTTGTCCTTAGGTTCAGCTTCTTTGGGACTCTCTGAGCTTCCTGGACTTCCTGGAAGTCTATTTCCTTTGCCGGATTAGGGAAATTCTCCTTAATTATTTATTCAAATAAGTTTTCAATTTTCTGCTCTTCTTCTTCTTCTGGTACCCCTATGATTCGGATGTTGGAATGTTTAAAGATGTCCTGGAGGTTCCTAAGCCTCTCCTCAATTTTTTGAATTCTTGTTTCTTCATTCTTTTCTGGTTGGATGTTTCTTTCTTCCTTCTGGTCCACACCATTGATTTGAGTTCTAGTTTCCTTCCCATTACTATTGGTTCCCTGTACATTCCTTTGTTTCTCTTAGGATAGCCTTCATTTTTTCATCTAATTTGCAACCAAATTCAACCAATTCTGTGAGCATCCTGATTACCAGTGTTTTGAACTGTACATCTGATAGGTTGGCTATCTCTTCGTCGCTTAGTTGTATTTTTTCTGGAGCTTTGATCTGTTCTTTCATTTGGGCCTTTCTTTTGTTTTGGCACGCCTGTACGTAAAGGGGCAGAGCCTTAGGTGTTCCCCGGGGTGGGGGGTAACACTGGTTGCTCTGCTGTGATGCTGTATGTGGGGGAGGGGCCGAGAGGGAGCAACAGCACCTGCTCCACTCTGCCGGATTTCAGTCACTCACTCCGCTACCCACAATCAAATTGGGCCCCTCTGGTGCTGATTCCCGGGTGCGTGGGCTTGTGCACACTCTAGGCCCCTGTGGGTCTCTCCAATGAACTGTCCTGTGAGGCTGGGAGTTTCTCCTGCTGCCACCTCAACCCCCATGGGTGTTTTCACTCAGAGGTTTGAGGCTTTATTTCCCCGCGCTGAAGCCCTGGGTTGTGCAGTCTGTCACCTGGTCCACCAGCTGCTGCCTCACTGGCCAGCTGCAGCCTGGCCTGCCCCGCTCCACAATCCGCCACCTCGTTGGGTCTGCCAGCTGCCACCTTGCTGCGAGTCCTCTCCGCCTGGCTGCCCATCTCCGCCCTCCTACAGGTCTGGATGAATGTTTCTTCTTTATCTCCTTGGTTGTCGGACTTCCATATAGTTCGATTTTCTGTCAGTTCTGGTTGTTTTTTGTTCTAATTGTTGTTGTCCTTCTTTTGGTTGTGCGAGGAGGCACAGTGTGTCCATCTACGCCTCCATCTTGGCCAGAAGTCCCGAATTCTTGGTTTTTGTGTTGCGGATGTTCAAGGGCGTGCAGGTCCATAGTATACGCGCAGATGGAACAATATTCACAAAGCTGTTGGGATGTCTGGCATGCCTTTACTCATGGGTGGGCAAGCCCGCTCGGGGCAGCCAGGGACTGGCTGCAAGCTGCGTGTCTCCCTGCATATCACACGTTGCGGCCCTTGCTCCCCAGCATGGCACCCATCGTGGCACCTGTCCCCTCGCACGTCTCTCTGCATGTCTCTCTAGTGAGAAGCCCTCATGTGTTTAAGTACTAGAGGGGAACAAAGCTAGAAAAATGCCAGAACGTTACATAGCAACATAAGTCTGCGCATGTGAGTCCACTTCACGTTATGGGAAGAGTTTATCGGACCCAGGCTCAAGGCTATGAGAACACTACTTATCAGACCCTCCAAGGCTATGGGAACACCGCTTCCCTTAGGTACCGAGACACCTAGGTGAGGAAGTCAGACTGCCTCCACTTACCCTACAGTTTTATTACATTGTTGTATGATATGCATGGACTGAAATATGTCCCAGGAAACTTCATCGTAGTTAACTGAAGTAACTTAGTGTGATGGCAGGTTCAATGGTACCTGTGGTTTGGCCTGTTCTCCCAACCCCTCAAGAACATCACTGGCCAGGCTGGGCTCTGTGCTGTCCCCGGAACCGAGGGTGAAGTCAGTCCTGCCCAAGCCACAGGGCCTGCAAGTCCGTGCGTGTGCATGTGTCAGAGGGTGTCCCCCAAAGTCCTGTCCACTGGCAGATGTCAGTTCCTGTGGAGAGAATGGGAAGGCACAATGGCCCCCTTGCAGAGGTCAGGAAGGCCAGAGAATGGCTCCAATCTTCCTGGGTCCCGGAATGGGGCCAGGACAGTTTCCCAGGAGGCCTTGGCTGGGTGCCTAGGAGCGCCAGGGCCACTTTGGCTGCTACTCACTCCATGGCCCACCCAGCCCGCACAGGTCCCTGTGGGCTGGCCTCCAGCTCCATGGAGGCCCTGTCTGCAACCCGGCCCTCAGCATCCCAGACCTGGGTCCTGACAGAAGAGGAGCTCAAAGGGCAGTCCAAGGAAAGGCCTGTGTGGGCTCGAGGCAAACGGATGGAGCTGGGAGTGCGGCCACACTGGGTGAGGTGGCGCTCCCACCACAGGAGGCTGCTGCACAGGGAGCATGGGATCAGACTTGGACTTGAGAAATCCCCTCTGTTGCTGTGTGGACCAGGACCAAGGGCCCAGGGTAGAGGTAGAGGGCTCTGGGAGCTGGTGAGCTTGGCCAGGCCATCCAGAGGCTTAGGGGTGATAAGAAATGCAGAACGTAGAGTGATAGCCTAACAGTGCCTGGCGATATAGGGGTGGGGTTGGAATGAGGAAGAGGAAAGCCTCCTAGGGGTCTGGCCTGATCCCCAGAGGGTGGGGGGGCACACTTGAGGTGGGGAGCTCTAGAGGAGGGTAGTCAAGAGGGAGGTGCCTTTAAGATGTCAGGATGGTTACCTGGTATGGAGAGAGGAGAGGCCTGGGCTGGGGGTGGGTGGGGCACATGCCTATGTGAATGTGTGATGTGTCTGTGTGTGGCATAGTGGGAGGGAAGACAGCAGACCTTGAGGACCTGAACTGTGTACCTGCCAGCTTCTCCCAGCCTGTGTCGTCCTTCCTTAAAGGCTGGTGGAAGCCGCCCTGGCTGGCCCAAGCAAAGATCAGGGTGGCCCAGGATGGCAGGTGTTTGGCCCCATCCAGTGGGAGGAGCAGACGGTGGGAGGGTCTGAGGGCCCTCAACACCCTGAGAAGGAGGAGGAGGGCCAGGGCTTTTAGAAAACCCATGACTAAGCCCCAACAGGGCCACAGCCCAACCTGCTGCCACTCTTGAGAGGCCAGAAGGGGTGGCACTTGGCAGGGCACCCAGCCAGTCATGGAGGGACTAGGCTTTAAGGAAGGGCACAGACCACAGGCCCCATTTTATGTAAAATGAGTCTTGCCTGAGGGTGGAAACTGGGCTCTGAGAGCCAGCAGCCCAAGGGGGGTCAAAACAAGGGGACCCTCTGAGCCCCTATCCCAGACCCTGGGCCCAGGGAGAACTGGCACGGGAAAAGAACATGGAGATCCCTTGGGGAAGGTGTTCTTGGCAGGCCTGCCTTTCTCCCCCTGAGGGGGGAGCCTGATGCCAGAGAGCTGGGCCTGGCGCCAGAGGGCAGGTTGAGGTAGTAGCCAGGAGGAGAGGTTGAAACGGGACCCAGGGAGGAGGAACGGAGCAGTGTGGCTGAGGGGGAGGGGGAGAGATGCCACCTGGAAGAGGGTGTGGGAATGAGGAGGTCCTCCCCTGGAGGTGAAGTTGGAGAGAAACCCCATCAAATCACCCCACTTGTAAGAGATGGAGCCGCCCAGTCCTGGCAGGGTGGGGATATCTCTGACACCCCTGTCCTCAGCATGACATGCTTCTTATACCTGAGTCGTACGTATCAGATGGAGGTGCACTGGTACCCACTGGGGCTGCAGGCCCATGTCACATTGACACGTACTTGGCATGCCAGCACGCTGCCAGCCATCTGCCCGCCACCAATGTCTACCTGTGCAAGGCGAGCCTACCTGCCCTACTGTGCAGGATTGGGCAGGAGCCAGGATGCCCAGAGCTGGGAAGGACCAGTTGGCCCATATACTGCTGTCCCTCCACCACCCAGGGCAGACATTGCTAATCCATCACAGCACTCTTTCCCCCGAGCCTGAAAGAAACCTCGGAATCCGTCTGCACATGGAGCCCCAGAGGGCTTCACTGATGGATAGTGGCTGGGGAGGAGGGGAGAGGAGGCCGAGGAGCTTGGAGGAGCACAAGATAAGTTGCGCCCTCTCTTCCCGGCCCAGTCTCTCCTGCCCCACTATCCCAGGCAACCTGTGGATGCTGCACAGCTGGAGCGGCTGTCGGGGGAGGCTGATGTCTACTCTGAAACACCTGGAATGGGGAGGTCCTTCCTAGCAACTGTATAGGTCTCTGGCAGAACTGATGGCGCTTACAGAGCTGATGCAGCTTAGTTTCTCCTGTCTGCTCACATGCTGGGGGTCTCACTGAACTGGGCAGAGGCTTCAGTGCCAGCTGCCAGGTCTTCCCACCCCACTGCTGTCCACTGTGACTTCTTCCAAGACTGGCCCCAGATGGCAGCGTGGTAGCCTTTGTGGAAGCCGCCTTAAGCTCTGAGCTTGTTCAGTAGGCCCTCGGGCTTGTGCTCCAGCCTCGGGAACCCCCTCCCCCATTAAAGAGGCCTGGCTGGCCCAGGAGCTGGTGCAGGCGCTGCCTATTGCCCTGCACCCTGCTACCTGCAATAAACACGTGGTGTACCCTCTACTTGTCTTTAGCCTCACACCTGACCTAGGAAGTGGGGTTTCTCTATTTCTGAACAGACAGGGAATCTCCCAAGATCACACAGCAGAGTGAGAATGTGGGTCTTCCCACAGTGTCCACATTCTTCAGCCACCAGGCACAAAGTTCCAGGTGCATGGCCTGGCCACTGCCAGTCCCAACCCAGGCAAGAAGTTTCTGGGCTCCTGTGCATGGCATAGCCTAACCGGCTGGCCCTCGACTCCCCTGTGGCATTGTCCCCAGTGTTCTGACAGCTGCTGTTCCCCTCTCCCACTCTCTACCTCTGGACCCTTCCAGGAGTAGATCTCATTACCCGTGCTCCGTCTGGACCCTGCAGAGCCCTCCTGGTCACGTTCCACAGTGAAGGCCTGGCCCTGGGAATCCCCTCGAGTGAGTCCTTTTCTGACACTGGCCGTGGGCACACACAGGTCCCCGAGGGAGGGGAAGGGCAGAATGACAGCTGCCCCCAGCCCTCTACTCTCCCCCTCCCATTCCTGAGCCAGGGCCTCTCCCCAGACTACTTCCAGGCCTCCTCAGAACCCTTGCTGCTATGAGAATTCCGGGCTTCGTGGCCTCATGACAACCCCAAGTGAAACAAAAAGTTCCAGAATGCAGGGTCTTGGGCCTGGGTTGGAGAGGCCTGGGGGGCCCAGGACCAGGGGCTCAGGCTGCATATAGGCTCAGGGCCTGCTGGCTGGGGCTGGGGGGCGGGGACCCAGTACGTGTCTCAGCATGGGGCTGGAGCTCTACCTGGACCTGCTGTCAGCGTCCTGCCGCGCCGTCTACATCTTTGCCAAGAAGAACGGCATCCCCTTCGAATTCCAGTTTGTGGACCTGCTGAAAGGTTGGGACCCACCGCTTCCCCGGGGGCAGGCTTGGTGCCAGGAGTAGGCAGGACTTGAGGTTGGGGTGTTTCTGAAAAGTGGAGACAGAGATCAGGGAGATGGCCTTCTTCCAAACTCCACAGGGAAAGAAAAGGTTCCCAAGGGAACGGCAGGCTGAGCACCACCTGCCCAGCCTGCCTTCACCAGTCCCCACAGATTCTGCCCTACTCTGATGAACAACAGGCTCTTAGAAGGTAGAGTGGGAGAAAGAGCTGTGGAGGGGCCCATGGGCTCCCACCCAGTGCCCTCACCTTCTCCTTGTGGGAGTCTAGAATCTTGTTGGCGGCAGCACCCACTGTTGAGGTTGGTAAAGGTCACAGAGCTGTCTTGTCGTCCCGCACCTGAGAGCCCAGATGTTGCTTTGGTGCGCACCCCTCCCCCGCCAGTATTCAGACCCACCCAGGGTGACGCAGACCCTATTGAGGCTCAGGGTCCTGGTCTCCAGCAGCTCCCACCCCCAGCACAGAGCTGGCTCGAGCAGCTCAACCTGCAGGAGCTTCTAGAACAGCGATTTTCAACCGGCGTGCCACAGAATTTTTTCAAATGCAATACTTGACTATGTAGTCGGGGCGCTGACCTCTTTTTTCTTAGATTGTCAAAAGAAACAGTGACAACAGCCAACACAACAATAGCCGTCCAGTGGAAATAAATCAAAATTATACCTATTTTTTGGTCAGATTGGCAAAAAAAAAAGATTTTTTGGTGTGCTGCAGAACTTTAGTAATTAGTTTCTGTGTGGCATGAAGTGGAAAAGGTTGAAAATCACTGCTCTAGAACCTAGAGGGGGGTATACAGGAGCTCCAGAAATGAACAAGGGGTGTGCAGAGCCCCGGAAATGCCTCCAACCAGAGACATCTGGTCGAGGGAGAGTTAGAACTTCTGCCCCATCCTGGGCTGGTTGCCTGTGAAAGGCTCTGTTTTGAACTCCAGCTGTGCTAGGGCTGGGGCTGCCAGCAGCGGGCTATGGCTTCAGGCCCAGACATGGGGGTGGGATTGGCACCCTCCAGCTCCTGTGAGCCAAGGGGTTATCCGGGTGGCAGGGCCTCGGATGGGGGCAGGGGTTGTGGTCCCGCTCCCTCTTCTGCCACGGCACTGACCTGCCCTGACCTGGGTTGAGGAATGATGTCTTCTGGGCCTCAGTTTCCCCTTTTGAGCAAATGGAGAAGGAGGCATTTCTGTCCTCTGGGAGGCCTGGCTCTCTCTTCCCTGGGGTGCCAGCAGCCCCAGCCCTTCCCTGCCTCTCCCAGGTCACCACCACAGCAAGGAGTACGTGGAGATGAACCCCCTGAGGAAGCTGCCCGGCCTCAAAGATGGAAAGTTTATCTTATCCGAAAGGTAATGAGACCAGAGAAGTGGGCGTTCGTGCTGCTGCCTGTCACCACCAGAACCAATAGGCAGAGACAGGGGTTGAATCTTCACTCAGAGGGCCGTCGATCTGAGGACACAGCCGGTTATGTGCCCTCACAGCCCGTCACATCTTATCTCAAACCGACATTTTTTATACAGAGCAGGAGCGGGTCACTAAGGGGTTTGGAATTCAGGAAAAAGTTAATCAGACAAAAGTGGCAGTCTAGCAATTTCTCTAGCATCCTTTCATCTGCTGACCGGTGACTTTTTATCTGTGTCCCGGTCCCTCCCTGGAGCACTGTGGCTTAGACACCACCGTGACGTCTGGCAGCCCTCCTGGGGTGCAGAGGTGTCCTGGAGTCAAGGTGGGGCCCGTGTATGTTTCAGTTCCAGGAACAACAGCTTTCTGCATGCATTCACCACCAAGCCTACTAACTATATAACTAAAGCTAAACACTTTTTAACACTCAAGTTCCCCATCAGAAACAGTCTTCTGGGGGCCCTTCCGCCATCCGTCTCTGTTCTTCCTGGGAGGTTAACCTGGAGCGGACCGGCTAGTGCTTGCTTACTTCTTTTCCTGTGGGAAATTTCACACGTGCACTGAAGTAGACAGAATACCAACTAATGAGGAGTCCAGTGACCCCAGGTACCCATCACCCAGCGCCAGCAGGTATCCACTCAGGGGCCCATTTCACATCGTCTGTACCCCACTCTATTTCCCTGCCTCCTGGCCACCCCACTATCTCATCCGTAAAGTTAGGAATGTACTTCTAAGAGAGAGGGCCCTTGAAAAGAAAAACAAAAAACAAGAACCCCAGACCACTACACCACCACAATAAAATGAACAATACTCCTTAGGTTTCACCCAATATCCAGTTCACATTCCAAAGCCTCTGATTATCTCATTATCCCCTTTGCAGTCCGTGTGTTTGAATCAGGGTCCAGATAACCTGCAGGCACGGCAGCTGGTCGATCTGTCTCTTAAACCTCCTTTAATCTACAGCCCTCCACGCCCCGCCTTTGCCTCTGCATTTTTGTTGTGGCTGAAGAAACCAGGTCCTTCGTTCTGTGCTGTTTCCACAGCCTGAGTTTTGCTCGTTGCCTTCTCATGGCGTCGTGGAACATGTTTTTCTGTCCCTTCATTTCCTGTAAATGGGTAGCTGGATCTAGAGTTTTGGTAAGATTTAGGGTTGATTGATTTTGAGACTCCTTCACAGGTGGTCTCATAATTTTAAAGTGTATCTCCCAAGCTGACCGCAGACCAGGGCCTGCTACTTTCCTAAGGCTGCTATAGCAAAGTACCACTAGCTGGGTGGCGTAGAATAGCAGAAATGTATTGCCTCACAGTTTTGGGGGGGCTATAAGTCTGAAAGCAAGGCATTGGCAGGGGCATATGCCCCTGCAAGGGTTGGTAAGGACCTGTGCCTGGCCTCTCCCCTAGATTCCGGCAGCCTCAGGAGTTCCTGCACTGGTGGATTGCCACCGTCTCCCGGTGTCTCTTCACACTGCCTTCCCTCCGAGTGTGTCTTTGTGTCCAAAAGTCTTCTTTCTGTAAGGACACCAGTCATATTCAATTAGAGTCCACACTAAAGGCCTCATTTCAACTTGATTACCTCTATAAAGACCCTACTTCCAAATACAGCCACACTCTGAGGTCCTGTTCTTTAGGACTTGAATGAATCTTTTCGGAGGGGACACAATGAGAGTCTGCCTCTGGCCCACCCAAATTCATGTCCCCCACCCTTCTCCCAGTCACGCTTTCTGACTCCTTTCTCCAAGTTTACCATGCTCCTTTCTACTCCCATATTTCCGCACCTGTCCGCTGTCTGGACTGCCCTTCCTGATGCCATCTGCCAACCCCGCTCACCCCGCAGGTCCTCCTTCCTTCCCTTGCTGACTAGTGGGCTCATGGCCTTTCCTGGAGCCTTTGGGCTCATCCTTTCCCTGGAAGAATGTCAGTGCCTACAGCTCACCAGTGGCTGGAAGCCCTGCATTGGGTCCAGGCCACTCTGGGGTGGGAGGCAGCGTAGCAGAGCCGGGGAAGGCAAGAGCTGTGCCCTGACCTGCCCTTTCTGCAGTGTGGCCATCCTCCTCTACCTGTGCCGCAAGTACAGCACGCCCTCGCACTGGTACCCGCCAGACCTGCACACGCGTGCTCGCGTGGACGAGTTCATGGCCTGGCAGCACACGGCCATTCAGGTGCCCATGAGCAAGATCCTCTGGGTCAAGGTGAGTGGGTCACGGCGGGGGCTCACGGCCAGGAGCTTGAGCAAGGGTCCCTTCCTCCCTGAGCTGCATTTCCTCAGCTTCCGTGCCCCCTGCTTTCCAGAGCCTTCCAGAGCTCGTAGGAATGTGGAGTGAACCACAGGGACAAGGGGAAGTGCACCCGGGAGGGGCTCGTCTCACTCACACTGGGAGAGGGCTCAAGGAATTTCATTCTGAACTAGGGGACATCAGAGTGCAAGGGCCCATGCAGCCCACCGACGTGAAGATGACGAACATGGATATGGGCCACTTAACGGCAGGGATGTGTTCTGACAAATTCATCGTTAGGCGACTTTGTTGTGTGAACACCAAACAGTACACCTAAACAAACCTGCATGGTGTAGCCGACTACTTACTCAGGCTGCATGGTGCAGCCTACTGCTGCAAGGCTGCATGCAAGCCTGCACAGCTCGTTACTGTGTGAAACAGCGCAACATTAGATCAAGCACAAGAAAAAATGATGCAGCCATGAGATACGATAAACGCAAGATGCAAGAGGCTATTGCTGGTGTAACGCAGCCTACTGTTTTACAGCCAACTTTTTTTATAAGTAGAAAGAATACGCTCTAAAAAATGATAAGAGTATAGCATAGTAAATACATAAACCAGAAAGAGAGTCATTTATTGTAATTATCAAGTATTGTATCCTATACATAGTTGTATGTTCTATATGTTCATACACCTGGCAGCACGGTAGGCTCGTTTACACGGCATTACCCAGACAGGTGAGTCATGCGTTGTGCTACGTTAGCCAGCCGTGAGATCACCAGGCAATTGGAACTTTCCAACTCCACGATGATAATATGGGATCACCGTCATACATGTGCTCCATCACGGTGCGTGTCTGTAACGAGTACATGTGCCAGTCCTTTCTTATCCTACACCTGTGACACACCCACTAATCAATCACAGGATTCTTTCCTGCCAGGATCTCAAAATTCTTCTGAACAATGGCCCCAGGTAACTTATACCAACCAGAACTCCTGAAAGAGGTGAAACCACTTTCATTCTTGGTTCTGTCCAACATCTCTCTAGCAGACAAGGGTACTGAGGCCTGGAGGGTCAGGCCTGAGGCACCAGGGTGCAGCCTCCTCTTCCCCCCTCTCCCCAACCCCGGCCAGATGCTGATCCCAAAGATCACAGGGGAGGAGGTTCCAGCTGAGAAGACACAGGAGATGCTGGCGGAGGTGAAGAAAAACCTGCAGCTCTTCGAGGAGAAGTTTCTGCAGGACCAGATGTTCATCACTGGGAACAGCATCTCACTGGCAGACCTGGTGGCCCTGGTGGAGATGATGCAGGTGTGGAGTTTGGTGGTGGGGAGACAGAGTCCAGGCAGAGGGGGACACCCTTGTGACCACTGGGGCCATAACTTCAAAACAGGCTGGTGAAGAGGGAGACATGGAACCATGGCAGCTAAGCCTAGGTGGCAGGACTTGAACCGAGGACCACAGGAAACTCAGAGTTTCGAACCAGGGAGGGTCACTATCATCCATGCTTCACAACAATCCCTTAATAGGGAATAGGAGGAGGGCAAGCCTGGAACAGGGAGAAGAACACCGCATTTCTTGGTCAGTCAGCCAGGATCCTGGATGCCTCAGCCTTCTGATGGACTCTCCAGGCAGTGCCCAGAAGCTTCCAGAATGTCCTTCTGGCTGAAGTGCCTCTTTTCTAGAGCTCCAGATAGCTGCACAGAGCAGCTCCTTTGGCTCTAGGTCTGACAAGCATCCATTGTGCATTTTGGGGCATACCTGGATGGGGGTCATTCATGTAGCTTCTTCATGCAGGGAGGTGTGGCCAGTTCTAACCTAGACCCTGTCTGGTGTCTTGCAAGGCCAGCATAATCTCTGGCCACCTGGTCCTTGGTCAACGTGCAGTGCAGATCAACACCAGGAAAAATCATTCCAGATTTTCTGTCTCAAGTGGTGTAGCCCCTGCGTTTCATCCCCACCCCTTACATTTCTCCCACTCCACCCTCTTATGGGTCTTCTGAGCATCTTGGATGCATGTTTCTTAGGCTACCTGCTGGGTCTCCCATTCCAGCACCTTTGCTTGACCACAGAGGGAGGGTCAATGGCAGGGGGTGGGGGAAGAAGTGATTCCTCCCACCCTTATCTAGGGACAAGGGGTTTCTCTGGAAGAAGGCAGGACCCATGGGAGGCTTTACACTGGAAAAGTAGGAGCCAATTGGGCCAGAGAGGGATTCAGGGGACTGACTTAGAGCAAGACCAGTGACCAAGAACCCTGGTGGATTCTGGGTCTTCCCTCCCCATCCCACATCTATTACAGAGCCTGTGACCCCTTGCCCAGTCCTCGGGGATCCGCAGAGTGACTGAGGCTGCAGGAGGACAGTGGGGGTGGGGGGAGGCTGGTCTCCAGGCTGACCATGCCTTCTATTTTGTCTGTCCACAGCCCATGGGGGGCAACCACAATGTCTTCCTCAACAGCTCCAAGCTGGCTGAGTGGCGCATGAGGGTGGAGCTCACCATTGGCTCCAACCTCTTCTATGAGGCCCATAACCGGCTGGTGAAGCTGGATGAGTGGGACTGTTCAGCGCTGGATCCAACAGTCAAGGAGAGGATCTGTGAGTTGCTGCAGAAGTTCAAGTAGAGCAACTCACCCCTCAGGGCCTGGTTGGCTCAGCCCTCTGGTGCCCTTTCCTTGGGAGAGATGCTGAACACAGCTCCGTGTCTCTGCCTAATAAAGAACTGAACCACCACCCTGGCTGGTGAGCCTGCAACGGCTGGTGTGAACGGAGGGTCTGACGTGGGAGTGGGCAGCAGTGGGTCCTCCCAGCTCCCAAAAGAATTAAAAAATTAAGGGTTAAATATGACCAAACTCTCAGTAATAATAATTGATGATTTCAATACTCCACTATCAGTAATATATAGAATAACAAGAGAGAAGATCATCAGGGAAATAGAAGACGTGAACATTATAAACCCATTGGATCTACTACATGTATACACGGAACACTCCACCCAAGAACAGCCGAATGGCCCTGGCTGGTGTGGCTCAGTGCACTGAGCACCAGCCTGCACACCAAAGGGTCACAGGTCCAGTTCCAAGTCAGGACCCAGGCACATGCCAGGGCACATGCGTGGGCCGGGTCCCCACTAGGGGGCGCTCGAGATGCAACCACACATTGACGTTTCTCTCCCTCTCTTTCTCCCTCCCTTCCCTTCTCTAAAAATAAATAAATAAAATCTTGAAAAACAACCCCAAAATAGCAGAATAAACATTACTTTCAAAGGCATGTGTAATAGTCTCCATGACAGACCATAAGTTAAGCCATAAAATCTCAATGTGTTTAAACCGATTGAAATCTGTTTAAACAACGTATATTCTCTGAACACCTGGAATAAACCAGAGAGTCTGGCTCCAGACTCCGTGCTCTCAGCTCCACACCCCAGAGGTGCTGGTTCTAGCAGGTGTCAAAGCCTTGGGACTATGGTGAGCACTTTGTGACAGCTCTCTTCACTCCAACCGCACACTGGGGGTTTGACAGCTTCGGTGTTCCTGCTCTGTCAGCGCTTTCCCTGGGCTGGTTTTTTTTCCTTCTTTGGGCCTCCGTTTGCCCATCTTTAAAATGATGAGGAGACATCCAGCAATCCAACTTCTGGGGATATAGCCCAAAGAAATAAATACAGGATATCTGAAAACTTTCTGGGTCTGTATTCACTCCAAGTGCTGTAATTTCCTCATCTGTAAAATGGGGATGATAGGAAATTCTCATACATGTTAATAGATGAAAACTTGAAGCCATTATTCTAAATTCAATGAGCCAGTCACAAAGGGCTAGGAGTGGGGCCCTCAGCGCGACCACTGGAGGGGTGACCACTCCTTCGCCACCCGTCTGGCCGGGCAGCACCAGCGGTAGGACCAAAGCGCCCAGGCTCCTGGAGCTGTCCCAAGGGGAACGGCCACAAGGGGGCGTTGCCACGCCACCAAATCACAACCAGCGTCCCAGTGCTCAGTTTGCTGTGTCGCGAATTTGGTCCCACTTTCCCCACCACGGGCCTGGAGCTCTACCTGGACCCACTGTCCCAGCCCTGCCGCACCATCTACATCTTCGCCAAGAAGAACGGCAACCCCTTTGAGCTGCGCACCATGGAGCTGCTCAAAGGTGGGTCGGGGGAGGTTTCGGGAACCGAGAGGTCGGGGAGGAACCGGGAAGCCAAACATCGCTTAGGGGGACCCTTCCCTGCGCCACCTCCTTCCTGGAGCCATTGCCGAAAAAGGTGAACCACGAGGAAGATCCGAGATTCTGGTAATCCTCCAAACTCTGCTTGGTCCCACAGAAGAGAAGACAGGGCTCAGCTGAGGCTACATAAAGGGGCGGAGTGGGGGAGGTCATAGAGAAAGAAGGAGAGACCTGGCGGAGAAAGGGAGGCACCTGGCCCTAGGGACGGGGGATCGCTGGAAAGGAGAGGAGGCCGGGAAGAAAGGGGTTAAGGCACCCAAGTGTAGAGACTGGGACAGAGTGCAGTCCCTCCTTTGTGGTCTCCAAATGCTGAAATTTCACAACAGCAGGCACTGCCCCAACTGTCTAGCCCTGCCCTCTGCCCCGCCTCGTCTGCACAGGAGTCCCCTTCTACCCTTTCTTCCACCTCCTTCTCAAGCGTTGCCAGTATTCACCCTGCCCTCTGTTTCTCTTATTCCTGATAGAGAGAGGACACTCCATGGGGTATACTGGGAGCAGGAGGGGGTTGTGGGGGCTTGGTGAACCCTATACCTGAATGGGAGGATTTGTTTCTCTGTCAGGTCCCCAAAGCCCCAAGGACACAACAGGCATGCTGAGCTCCTGGCATCTGGGTGTAGAACCCACATATTGCTTGAGGAGAAAGTAGGGTGACTCTACTTGGCCAAGCCTTCCACCCAGCGCTGCCCCACCACACCTTTGTGCATTTGCACTGGCCCTTCTGCCTGAATCATGATCCCTTCCCAGCATCCTCTGTGGATGGCCACTTGTCATGCCCAAGGGTTTCCTCTGCAGAGTGTGGGGCAGGAGAGAGTGCATGAGGACAAAGGGATGTCAAACAGAGGTGTGCACAGGGAGATGTGCTTCACCAGGAGAGGAGGAAGGGTGCCTTTGGTGAAGGCACAGTTTGAAGGGAGGGGAAAGGGAGGATTGTGGGTGTGGATGAGGCTGGAGGGTTGAGGCAATCGTGTGTGGTTTTGAGGAGCTTCCCCGGATCCTGGGTAATGGGGAGCCACAGAAGGCTGTTGAGCGGGGTACTGATGCGACTTGAGTGCCACTCAGAAACTTCTCTCTGGGTGCATCTGTAGGAGCAGAAACCTCTCAGATAAACTCAAGCAGAGGCCAAAGTCCTGTGGGGAGTGGGGGATGGGGCACTGTGCTGTAAGTTTGGGTGCTGTGGGGAGGACCAGCATGCTACTGCTCCAGCTCCAGCTCCAGCAGACCGTAAAGGCAGGGCCGGCTCTGTGACACCAGTGCCCAGGGAAAGGTGAGCAAGAGAACACAGAAGGGCCAGTAGAAGTTGGGTGCAGTTAAACTGGTATCAGGAAAAGGCTATTTCTCCATGTTTGGTGGCCCTACTAAGGGTATCATAGGAAGTCTGAGCTCAGCCACTCTGGACTTGACACCCCAGATGTGAGTTCATGAAGCTGGTAGGGTTGCAGAGACAGCGGGTGGGGTGTGTATGAAGGCCTGCCTGCAGCACCATGCCCTGCACCCTGAGCTGTGTTGCAGAGGGGTGTGCTGTGAGGGGATGTCATGCCCCCTGGGACTTGCCAAAGGGTGTCCAGGCCTATTTTGCACCACCTGGCAGAGCAGCTTCCTGCTTTTCCCACAGCGGCCTCCACCAGCCTTTGCCATGCAGGAAAGCAGCTGCGGGCTGGGAAAGAGCTATGAAATCGGGGACTGGGCATTGCAGGGAGTGGGCGCAGACCACCCAGGACTCAGCGTTTTCCTCTTACCATCCACAATGACGCGCTCTCTGCAGGTCAGCACCTCAGCGATGCCTCTGCCCAGGTGAATCCCCTAAAGAAGGTGCCTGTCTTAAAGGACGGGGACTTCACCTTGACAGAGAGGTAACTGGAGCCCTGGGCTGCTCTCGGACCTCGCTGGAACCATCTTGTCCTGACACTCTACTTTATAGACAAAAAAACCCCTAACATCCCCAGAGGTGAAAAGCCCTTTTACCCAGCATGCCACAGAGAGTCAAGGCTGGACCCCAAGCCCCCGCCTATTTGCTGGACCAGCCACAGGGATGTATTTTACTTCCACACTAATCATGTGATTGTTGATGGGAGCACCCGGGAGAGGCAGTCAGGGCAGGAGGCCGCAGCATCAACCCCAGGAAGACAGCTCTCTGGCCAAACTTGTATCGAGGTGGCCCAGGGATGTCTGGCTACTCAATGGCTTTAGCTCCCAGCTGCAGCTTCCCTGAGTGGGCCTCACTCATGGGAGGACCCACTACATATGTGGACATTTTTTATTACGACAGATCCCATGGAGTGGGAACCTCTTCAGGGGAGGCCAAATCTTTTTGTTCTGTCCCTTTCGTCACCTACATCACCCTCCCACAAGGAGAACCCAGAGCTTTGGAACTCATCTCTGCAATATGGAGGTGTGTGCAGCCCCAGAGAATTCCTCAGACAGTCTGCCAGTGCTGGTTTCCCCTCCAGGGGCCCCATCTCTCCTGAGTCCTTGGGTCGCCAGGTGTTGAGCACCTACGGTCATCTGCCAGGGGTAGCGTGCAGTATCTGTATTTCTCTGTCTCTTCTGTTCCCCTCGGGGGGTCTGTGGCTCCCAGGGACCTCTACCTTCCTGAGAGTGGCTTGAACAATTAGCTGGGCACAAAAGGAGCTCTTAACCACTCACCTGTCTTGCACAGGTGAGTGCAAGACAGGTGAGTGGTTAAGCTGGGGTGTGGGGGCAGGATTCCTGGTAGGAAGATGGGCCAGTGGCAGATACAGAGGTTTTTCTGCTCTTTTGGCTGGGGTGCCCAGCCCTTGGGGTACCCCAAGTTCCTGAAAGCCTTCCTGTAGCCCCGGATTCACACATCCTCTGTGCCCTTCTCAGTACATCCCTGTCCCAATCCCATGGCAGCTCCCCGAAGCCCAGGGCGGGAGGAGAGCCCCAGGGGCCCCGCTGTTCTGCGGCTCCATGATCCTGCAGCAGCCCCAGCGTTTCCTCCAGGAACACAGAGGGATGACAAGGAAAGAAAAGGGACGGCGGGAAAGACTTTGTGAACAATCAGGCCACCCGAGGCTGGTCTGAACGCCAGATAATGACAGTAAATGCAGACTGGAAAGAGCTCTTCCGGTCCAGCTTTGACACTCAGGAAGCTCTCTCTGGCCTTCCCATCAGAAACTGTCTCTGAGCACAGGGCAGGGCACTGTGCTGTAGGATTTTGCCTCGTGGTAGGATGAGCTTGGGCGTTAGCCTCAGCCTCTCAGCAAGGATAAGTCTCTGACCACTGGTACCCGCAGGACCTGCAGGCTCGTGCCCATGTGGATGAGCACCTGGCGTGACAGCACATGACTCTGCGGAGAAATTGCCTCCAGGCCCCGCGGCATAAGGTGAGGCCCTGAGAGAGGGGCAGTGAGGGCATCACGCCCAAGAGGCTCAGGGGCCCTCGCATTCTTTCCAGTTTGGATGGGTTCCACCGCCCTGACTTTCGCTTCACTGGTTCTTTGATCTGTTGTGCTCAGGGTGCTCCTCAGCCCATCGAATACATTGTTCATTTGCGATAGTATTTTTTCATTTCCAGAAATTCCATTTGGTTCTTTTTTTTAGAGTTCCCTTTGCTCTGCTGAAATTCACCATCTGCTCATTTGTTTGGTTCATCTTTTCTTCTAAGTACTTAAATACATTTATAATGATTACTTTAAAGTCTTTGTCAGCTAATTTCAACACCTGGGTTCTCGGCGGGTCTGTTTCTCTTAGTTTTTTTTTATCCTTTTGAATATGAGTCGCATTTTCCTCTTTCTTTGCATGTTTTATTATTCATTATTGTGTGCAAGACATTGTGTATAAGGCTAGAGGTTGAAGTACATAATAATACTCCAAGAAGGAGCCTGCACTGTTGACAGGGAGCCTGGGTGGAGGTTAATCTCCTCCCGCCAATCAGGACGGGGCTGTTTCGCAGTTTTAGTTTCCATTCATCTCTGGTTTTAGGTGTCCTGAGGGTGGGGTCAGGTTCCTTGATTGCCCCAGCAGGGATTTGGAACCTAAGCACCAACCACAGCCCTGACATCTGTCTACTTTTCCTCCCTACCCTCAGTTCCCCACATGGCTTCTCAGAAAAATCCCACGAAGGTGGCAAGCTTGAATCCTGCCTGCTTAGTCCCCAGGGAAGGGAGTGGCTTATCAAGGAAGGGCTCGTGACCCTCTGGAATTTAGTTCATTGGTTCAGTGCTGCACAATGGAACCACACAGTGAGCCACATAGGTAGTTTTACATTTTTTAGTAGCCACATTTAGAAAGTAAAAAGAAACAGGTGAAATTAATATAAACACAGGAAACAGGTGAAATTACTTATAAACACATGAAAAGATGCTCAGCACCATTAGTACTAGGGAAATGAAAATTAAAGCTACAATGAGGTACCACCTCCCACTCGTTGAGATGATATGCACCAGGAAATAATAAGGGTTGTGTCGGTCAGGACGTGAGGAAACTGGAACTCTTGGGTACCGTTGTTGGGAAGATAAAGTGGTGCAGCTGTGGAAATCAACATGGCAGATCCTCAAAAACTAAAAAGCTGCATAAATGGAGATGGAAGGAGGTTTGGCTTGGGGTGGTGGACACACAATACAATATACAGATGATGTATTATAGAATTGTACCCCTGAAACCTATATCATTTCATTAACCAAGGTCACCCCAATAAATTCTATAAAAAAGTAAAAAAAAAAAAAAAAAAAAGGCCTGGCTGGCGTGGCTCAGTGGATCGAGTGCCGGCCTGCAAACCAAAAGGTCGCCGGTTTGATTCCCAGTTCAGGGAACGTGCCTGGGTTGCACATCAGGTCCCCAGCAGGAGGCGTGTGAGACGCAACCACACATTGATGTTTCTCTCCCTCTTTCTCCTTCCCTTCCTCCCCCTCTAAAAATAAATAAATAAATTTTTTAAAAAAAATTAACAAAAAAAAAGTAAAAAAAAAAAATTCAATTACCAAATGGTCCAGCAATTCCACTTCTGGGTATAAACCCAAAATAATTGAAAGCAGGGTCTGGAAGAGGTATTGCTACACTCACGTTCTGAACAACATCATTCATTCACAATAGCCAAAAGGTAGATGCAGTCTCTGTGTTCATTGGTAAACGAATGGATGAACAAAATGTGCTACAAACATAAAATGAGATATTATTCAGTCTTAAGAAGGAAGGAAATTTTGACTCATGCTGAACATGGATGAGCCCTGAAAATATGCTATGTGAAATAAATAAGCCAGACAGAAAAGGATAAATGGTGTATGATTCCACTTATATGAGGTACCCTAGAGTAGTCAAATTCATAGAGAGAGAAACTAGGATAATGGTTGCCCATGGCCACTGAAGAGGGAAGAGTGAGTATAGAGTTTGATGGAGACAAAGTTTTGGCTTTGCAAGATGAAAAGGGTTCTGGGAAGGGGTGATGGCGATGGTTGCCCCCAAATGTGAAGGACTTAATACCGCTCAACCGAACACTTAACATTGGTTAAAATGGTGATATTTATGACATGTGTTACCATAATTAGAATATTTTAGCTCTGGCTGGGGAGCTCAGCTGGTGAGAGCGTTGTCCTCAGACCCGAAGGTTGCAGGTTCAATCCCCAGTCAGGGTGCATACATAACAAGAAACAACCAGTGAGTGCATTAGTCAGTGAGACAACAAGTCGATGTTTCTCTTTCTCTTCCCCTCTTTCTCTTCCTTCCTCTCTCCAAAGTCAATAAATAAAAAAAATTAAGAATTTTAAGTGTTATTTTAAAATGTAATCAGTAGAAAGTTTATTGATAAAATATCTTGCATTCTTTTTTCTTCCTTTTTTGGCACTAAGTTCTCAGAATCTGGTATGTATTTCACATGGATAACACATCCAAGACCAGTCACACTTCAAGGGCTCAATAGCCACTTGAGTCTAGTGGCTATAGTGCAAGTTTAGGCTTTTTTCTTTCTTTCTTTGTTCTTTTCCTTCCTTTTTATAAAAGTTCTTAGGTGACTTTAAAGAAAAATAACTTTGTTTGCTTTCCAGGATGGTTGTGGTGGGACTGATGGGGTTTTTTTTTGTAACTGTTGATACCCTAATTTCTGATTAGATATCCTACTTCTGGTAGAACTCTTCATTTAAAAAAAAATGTGTGGCTAATTCTGAATCATGAGTTTTATTGTCCTGACTCATATACTTTTTTATATAAGAAAAAAACATTAGAGGACCTGGCTGGTGTGGCTCAGAGGACTGAGTGCCAGTCTGCGAATCGAAGGGTCACGGGTTCCATTCCCAGTCGGGGCACGAGCCTGGATTTTGGCCCAGATCCCCAGCAGGGAGCACCCGAGAGGCAACCACATATTGATGTTTCTCTCCTTCTCTTTCTTCTCTCTCTAAAAATAAATAAATAAAATCTTTTAAAAAATAAAAGCAAGAAGCATTTAAAAATGTTTATAAAAAATAGAAATAAACATTAGAGAACAAAAGTCAGAAGACCTCTTTGTTGTCCTCAGTCCTTCTTGAGAGCCACCCCGCTCTGGGATCCGGTGCAAGTCTTTCCAATACATGATTTTATCCATTACTGCATGTATGTGTAGCTATAAGCAAAATACACTTTTGCTTTGAGTGTTTAAAAGTTTATATAAATGCTCTCATACCACTCTGCAACTTGCATTTTTTTTGTATTGCTATGAGTGGCTACAATTTATTAATTTTTAACTGTTCTATAGTATTTCATCATGAGAATAAGTCAGAATTTATTACCCTCTTATGGTCTTTTATATATAAAGAGGAACAAAAACACTTTTTAAAACCCTAAGAACTTTGGAAGCACCAAATAGGAACAGAAGGAAAGTGGGGACCGTCTCTTGCAAGTGCTACACAGGCAGGTAAATAAACGAGGGAGGAGGGCTCGGTGGGGTCCAGCAGACTGAGAGCGCAGGTGCCCTCCTGAAGGAGCAGCTTCTCCCCGCATCAGCCTTAGATGCTGAAAAGGGTTACCAGGTAGCAACTGTGACCCCGTGTGGCCAGCTCCCTTTTTGTTAAAAAGAAGCTGGAAATCTGGACTTCTATAGGAAATGTCTCCATTTTTCAATGTCAACAGCTGATCCATATATTTAGACATTCTTTAGCCAAAGGAATGTCATTAGCTCAACACTGGCCTCCAGGCCACCAGTGTGTGATCCCCACTCTACCCTCCTTGCATGGGGGTGGGAACTGAAGCCCTGAGCCTGGGTTTGAATATGGTCCCAGTCCTGTTTACCTTTCCCAAACATCAGGCTCCTCCAAGCAACTTCACTGCCCCCAGAATGAAGCTCAGCATGAAGCCTCTTCCCGTGCTCCCTAGCCACTCTGTCTCAGTGACAGCTGTCAAGCCTGAGGCTGTTGAAAGCTTTGCCCTAAAATGCCCTCCTTCCTAAATCGTGGACACCTTTCTCCTCTGGGTCTCCTAGTTCCTGGTAGCTCAATGGGTCGGAAGATGTTGGTTCTACACTTGGCTGAGTCTTTTCTTGGCTGTGCCATCTCTGCAAATTGACTATCACTTTCTGGGGCTCACTTTTTTATATACAATATGAGTCATGTATGATAGGAACCATTCCAAGTGTGGGAAATGTAGCCCAGCTCCCACTAGGAAAAGCCAGAGGGTTGGAGGTCCAGGACTCAGGACTCACACCCACGGACAGGTTCTCCTGCAGAGAAACAGGCCTGCACTGTACATGGGCAGCTACAAGACTTGCTTTGGCTGAAACTCCCTCACCCTACATGGAGGCAGCAAATGTTTACTGAGTATCTTGAACTTCCCTTCCTAGGGTCTGTGGCTAAAACACCTGTACAGAGTGTACAGAGCGTAACCCGTTCAACCACTTTCCCCCTTAACCTGTAACAACCTTCTCTTTGAAGTAATCAGCAGCATTCTGCCCTTGGTTGTCTGTAAAAGGCAATCACCTGCAGTGAACCTGGGCACAGTCAATGAGGACCATGCACGATGAAATGTGCCAAGAAAGGCAATGGGAGCCTCTGTGGGCAGGGCTCAGGCTTTCCTGGGGCCCTTTGGGGGCCCTCGCGCCCTCTCCGGCCTGGAGAGTAGCCATGCCGCCCCTTGATCCCCCTCAGGACATCTGTAGTCCAAGTGGAGCAGACTAATGCCACCACCAAGCCGGGACCCCAAGGGCCCGGATGCACGTCATTCACCTAACTTGTGGGAAACGTGATGTTTCCTCCTCCACTCCAGGCCTCCCCACTGCGAGGATCGCTCTGTTTTTCTGTCTGTAAGGGGGTCCCGTTCAGATGGAGAAAGCAGGGGAGCGCCCCAGGAGATGGCTTCAGTCAGAGCCACGGCTAGCTCGTTTAGGGCCAGGATGCAGGGCGGGCAGGCCCGCGGCAGGCCCTCACAACAGAAGCCTCCCCGGAGATACCACCTCCCTCCCCTGGGGCAACGTGCCCCACCCTGGAGATATCATGCCAGGTTCACAGGGTCCCTGTGACTGTGTCTGTGGAACTGGACACTTTCCCTGACGTGCAGAGGACCACACGTTTTCCTGGAGACCACACTTCCCAGCAGGTCTCCCACCCACGCAAATGCAGAGTGCCCAGGGAAGAACCAGGGACCTCGGGCCAGGACCGGGTGCTGGCCACTGTTCTGCGCTAGGTGGAGCGGGGGCGGACGGGTTTTCCCGTGGGGAGTCAGGCCCGCGCTGTACCTAGGCTTCTAGGAGACTTGCTTTCGCGGAAATGCCCTTACCCTGCGTTGATGCAGCAAATGTTTACTGATTATCTTGAACTTCCGTAAGTCTGTGCTAAGCCACTCAAGTGCTGAGTGTAACTTGTTCAACCATGTTCCGCTTTGAGCTGTAACAGCCTTCTCTTTGAAGTTAACAGCGGCATTCTGTGCTCCGTTGTCTGTAGAAGGCAATCACCTGCGGTGAACCTGTGCACAGTCAGTGAGGACCATCCCCGATGGAGTGTTCCCAGAAAGGCAATAAAAGCACGTCCGCCCAGGGGTCAGGCTTTCTTGGGGTCTGTCTCCGGCCCTCATGCCCTCTCTCACATAGAGAGTGGCTATGCCGTCCCTTTTCTCCACAGGACTTCTGTGGTCCCTGTGACTTTGTGTGTTGCTGCCACAGCACTGAGATCGGTGGGCCGGGATCTGCATCCGTATACTGTTATTCCTGTGTCATAGATGAGGACATTGAGGCTCAGAGCGTTTGCACAGGGTTTGCACGTGAGCACTGTGGGTAGGGTGGGCCCGCTAGGCAGGGTGGGTCCTGCTCATTCCACCCCTTCCCTGCCCTGCTGTGGGACTGCACTTATTTATGGTAACCTCTTCCAGAGCTATGTGGTCCCCAAACTAGGCAGATGCTGTCATCCTTGGACTCACCCATCCACCCCATTCTGTCCTGTCCCCTTTTCACCTACAGCCCATGGGTGCTGGCTGCCAAGTCTTTGAAGGCTGATCCAAGCTGGCTGCGTGGAGCCAATGCGTGGAGGCAGCAGTGGGGGCAGTCCTCTTCCAGGAGGCACATGAGGTCATCCTGAAGGCCAAGGACACAGACCCACTTGCAGACCCTTCTATGAAGCAGAAGCTGATGCCTAGGGTGCTAGCCATGATCCGATGAGACAGGAAGCCTTGAGCCCGCTCTGCCCTAGGCGGTTCACAGAGCACCTTCATTTCAATGTCCCAAGGGGGGCAGACCCAGAGAGCGGAGTTGACTTGCCCAAGTCCCGTTACTCCTCAGGCCATGTCCCCAGCCCTACTCCATCTTCCACGGTTGCCTGAAAGCCATGATGAGAATGGCACATCCAGACCTGGTCTCCTTTAATCACTACATTTCGTTTTCAGTCTGGGAAATAAACCTTGGCTTACCCAGAATCTCTACTTCTAACTCTCACATGTGATTTATTTGACCCTCCTTCTGCCCTGGCCCTGGTCTTGGTCTCTATCCAAAAGACAACCCCCCTTCCAGGGCCCTGTGGGTCAGCTTCTCCCTGACAGTTACCCAAAATGAAATTAACAGCAGCCCCCTAGCCTTCTAATGCTCGGAGAAAGTGATTCATCAGCATAGGGGTCAGCAGCCATTGTCCACGTGCTGGCTGCAGGCATGGTGGCAGATCAGGTGGCTGGGCCAGCCTCCAAGGACATGGCCCTTTGGCACCAAATACTATGAGTCCTGCATCTCTGCTGAGGAATTGGTTGGGGGAGGGGGAAAACCAAACAGCAGCACTCCTGGTTGTTACCAGTCCGATGTTTTGAAAGGCCAAAACTCAAAATGTCAGAGTTGGATAGAGTAAGGCAAGGTGATAGCTGAGAAGATGGGAGCCTTATTCTTCCTCAAATTCATCTTACCAAAGTATAGAGTTCAGGCCCTGGCTGGTGTGGCTCAGTGGACTGAGCGCAAGCCTCTGAACCAAAGGGTCGATGGTTCAATTCCCAGTCCAGCCAGGTCCTCGGTAAGGGACACAGGCGAGGCAACCACACACTGATGTTTCTCTCCCTCTCTTTCTCCCTTCCCCTCTCTAAAAAGAAAGAAACAAAGAAAGGATAGAGTTTAGCTTCTTTTCTGTCAAGAAACAGGGAGATGGGAGGGGCTGTCTTCGTAAAACTCAAGCCTCAAGCAGAATTCTCTAATGATTAACATGTCTGTATGCAAGACTGGGCAGAAGCTATTAGCCCGAAGGTCATGGGAACAAAACAGGCTTGAACAAGATGGAGTCAAAGAGAGACCAAGCATTTCACTGTGTTAGGGGTCAGGACTCAGTCACTCAGCCTGGAATGTCATGCCTAGGATTTGTAAACCGTGGACAGGAATGGTGTGCTCAGACTGTATTTGAGAATAATACTCAGGCTGCTGGTGCGGGTAGGCCTGGAGGGTGGTCAGGGAGGAAGCAGGGAGATTGGATATTGCAGTAATCCAGTCAAAGGTGACTTGTGGAGGAGGGCAGACCACTGCAGGGGGTGGAGAACGTGCTCCCTGCAGCCTGGAGAGGGCTGCAGCACTGGGCCAGGAAGGCACTCCCCTGGGCTGGGGAGGGGGGGGGGCGGGGAGGGTAGGCCTTCCTTAACTGGGGAGCGTGGGGGACCAGGGAGGCCAAGCTATTTTCAAGTTTTCTAGTAGCTGATCCTCTTGCCAAGTGGCTTTCTCTCAATCTTGAGTTCGGGGACAGTTTTCTTAACCCAGGAAGCTGTCTTAGAGAATAAGGCATTATAGACAGACCCCAGGAGCTCCAGCGTCACAGTTGGAGGGACTTGGCCCTGCTGAACAAGGGGGGAATTTCTAGGCCCCCCTGCAAGCCTCTAGCTGAGCCCCACAGGGCTTTTGCTTCCAGGAAGGGATTAACTGGAGTGTAATGGATGTGACTCCTGGAATTGGGGAGGAACGGCTAATTCTTTCTTGGAATGAGGGTTAGGCCTCTGCAGAGAGCAGGTCCAAACACCCTTCCCAGCTGCCCTGCCCAGCACTGGGCAATGGGCCTCGGGGAGGCTGCTTCCCCCTCCCTCCCTTTCTCCTCCGCCCTAGTGTTCTCAGCGATTCCAACTCAGCCTCCTCCGTGGGTGGGGGAGGTGGCTTAAATTTGCTGAGGATCAGTGCTGGAGCTCCCCTGGCCTCCCGTTTACCATTACCATACCCCCTGTCCCATTTGACAAAGGGGGACATTTGAGGTCCAGAGAAAGGGTGTGACCTGGCCGTGAGACCTCAGCTCAAAGTCCAGGTCTCCCTTTGCCTCCCCACGGAAAAAGTGACTCGCAGCCCAGACCCGAAGGAGAGAGGGACACCTGGAGCGCCGCTGGTTGGCCCAAAGTTCACCGGAGCCGTCCAATAGGCGGGGAGGGCGTGGCCGGACTCGGGCAGAGGGCAGCGCGCGCGTTAGTGGGCTCGGGTGGCGGGGCGGTTCTTGCCGGCCGTTTCCGGATCCGTCCCGGGTCTGCTCAC